>NC_042969.1:78714287-78869287 GCF_901001165.1 Salmo trutta
CTCTCTCTTTCAGTTTCTCCCTGGGCTTCTCTCTCCTCTCATCTTTGATGGTAATCAGAGAGTAAACAGTGTAGATGCTTAGGGAGATGAGAGCGGTCCTAGAACTGCAGTAGCACCCAGCACCCAGCGGAGTGACATGACTTTGTGCGACACCACAGAGGCTGCCTGGGGATTCTCAGCTGAACGGCTTGTCATTACAGCAGGCCCATCCCGCAAACTACCAGCAACGCTACAGTAGCATGCTTAAACGCTGCCAACCAAGCAGAACATCAATTTTGGGCGAAGACATTACATTGGGTCTTACGCATTGACCTCAGTGCGCCTGATAATTCACGTACACGGCCTTACTTTCCATTATAGTCCAGCGCTTAGACCTTGTTCATTCAGTCACCACTAATCAAACCTACTGTTAATACTACACGGCTATTCACTGCGTAAAACCTCATACCCATCTCATAACCTACCTCATACCCATCTCATAACCTATCTCATAACCTACCTCACTACCCATCTCATAACCTACCTCATACCCATCTCATAACCTACCTCATACCCTAGCATCTCTCTCTCTCTCTCTCTCTCTCCTCTCTCTCTCTCTCTCTCTCTCCTCTCTCTCTCTCTCTCTCTCTCTACCACACACACACACACACAACACACACACACACACACACCACACACACACACACACACACACACACCACACCACACACACACACAGAACACAGAGACACACACACCGGTGTGGGTAGTTTCCCTTGACACAGCAGCGGTAGTGAAACCCCAGCCCTGAGGCGGATGGAGCATTGTCCTCTGCTACTCTGCACAGGCTACTAGAGACCCCCCAGGTGCCCATCCGTGTGCCACCAGCAAGGTTGGAGGCGGGTATCACATTTCACCACCCCAGACTCACAGATCTATGATCAGACAGGTAGGAGTCTCTGGAGGTCCTCAGAATAACACAGGGTCATGGCTTCATGTCCACTAGTCTACATGCTAAGCCTATTCTTCTTGTTCTATTCCTGCTAGAATAACAGCAGACTACAGTACAGCCTAAGAAACCTGGTACCAGACAACTGGTCACTATAATGGGGAAGACCGTGGCCATACTGGCATGGCCAACATTTAGATTTAAGGGTACATTTTCTTCTTACTGAATTCCATTAAAACCTCGGCCAATAAACACTGTAATTTTCCTGTAACTTTAGGAGCACATGTCAAAACTGAAACCATTTTCTAACAGAAACACTTTTGGATACTATCCCTCTCCTTTCAATTTCTCCAGCTCTCACTTACAGCCTGGTTTGTCTTGTCTTCTTTTGTCTCTCTCTCTCTCACTGCCCTGGTTTGTCTTGTCTTCTTTTGTCTCTCTCTCTCTCACTGCCTGGTTTGTCTTGTCTTCTTTTGTCTCTCTCTCTCCTCACTGCCTGGTTGTCTTGTCTTCTTTTGTCTCTCTCTCACTGCCTGGTTTGTCTTGTCTTGTCTTGTCTTCTTTTGTCTCTCTCTCTCACTGTCTTGTCTTGTCTTGTCTTGTCTTCTTTTGTCTCTCTCTCTCTCTCTCTCTCACTGCCTGGTTTGTCTTGTCTTCTTCTCTCTCTCTCTCTCTCTCTCTCTCTCTCTCTCTCTCTCTCTCTCTCTCTCTCTCTCTCTCTCTCTCTCTCTCTCCTCTCAGCACACTAACAGTATTAATCACAGAACACTAAACACTGCCTGACTGCCATTCAGCCAGCCAGCCTTTGTTGTCCATGTTGCCCCAGTGGAATGCAACTCCAGACCTTTTTGTCTGCGTAAGTGGACTCTTAGAGATGGCTCCTCCCTTCCCAAGGACCCACAGATTACCTCTGAAAGAATGGGTGATGGGTAGTGGTGGAGTTGGCGGTGGAGTAGAGGGGAGAGTTGGATGAGGGTGACAGAGAAATGATTGGGAGGAGTGATTCACGACTCACAGGAAGGTGCGCCCCTTTCCCTCTGGCCATCCAGCCATGCCTTCAGCCAGCGCTTAGCAACCAGTGGGTTTGGCTGAACAGAGAACAGAGAGAGACAGCAGAGAGAGAGAGAAAGAGAGACAGGGAGCAAGAGAGAGAGAGAGAGAGATGGGGATAGAGAGAAAGAGAAACTTGCTAACCTCCTGCCGAATTTATAGTCATATTAGAGACACATATTTCCCTCAGATTACACAGCTCCACAAAGAATTTGAAAACAATCCCAATTTTGATAAACTCCCATATCTATTGGGTGAAATACCACAATGTGCCATCACAGCAGCAAGATGTGAGACCTGTTGCCACAAAAAAAGGGCAACCAGTGAAGAACAAACACCATTTATTTTCCCTTTTGTACTTTAACTATTGCAAATCATTATAACACTGTGTATATACATAATATGACATTTGAAATGTCTTTATTATTTTGGAACTTCTGTGAGTGTAATGTTTAGTGCAATTTTGGGGGGGTTTATTTCACTTTTGTTTATTAATTACTTCACTTTCTTTGGCAATGTAAACATATGTTTCCCATGCCAATAAAGCCCTTAAAATGAAAAATGAATTGAAATTGAATTGAGTGAGAGAAAGATGGGGATAGAGAGAGAGAGAATCCATGTTCCCACTACAAAGGGGACTAGAATCCCAGACTCCTTAGGGAGAGTGTGGAGACTGCTAAAAACACGATACAAATAGCCACAGAAACCAAAGATTGTACCTAAAAAGGACAAAGGAGGAGAGGAAGGAGCAGGGGCCCCAGTGTCAACCCCTGCCTTCAACTAATAAAATCAACATCCTCACATGTTTTTGAAGCTGTACAAACAACACAAAGCAAACGCTAGTAAGTGTGAATCATTGCTCACAACACAGCAAGTGTTGACATTACTAATGCAATAGATGACAACTGGGAGCCTCAAAAACAACATTTTATGAATTACTGCTTCCACATTCAAAAATTGCCAAATGGCACAAGCTCAATAGGTTTTAGCCTTACCTTAACCAGTAGTGGTGGGTAAAATCACTGGGGAAGCCAGAAAAAAAGCCATATTACAACCTATGTGTTGTGATAATTGTGTTGTTTTCTCTATAACCTGTTAGTTCATATGCCTTGGGACTGTGATATATAGGCCTAAGGCCGAGACAATAAGAAGACACAGTGGCAGAATAAATTCAACCACACCTTTGTTTCATCACAAAACCGGAGAGCAACCTCTGTCCGGTGAAGTCCATAAAGCATTTTGCATGTAACAAACAACTACATGACCTACAGCATGGTGAAGCAAGTTAAGGATTCTGACATTTTCAGACCACTAAACAACTATTGGTTTAGAACCACAGAGAGTTACCACAAGTCACAAAGAAAACAGGAGCTGCCTCGACTATTCCAGCACCATTTCAACTTCATCAAATCATCTGAAAGATACCAAAAACGATTTAGTCCAATCAACGTAAGCTAAATATGATGTGGCTGTCCATGGTTCTGATTTCTGTGTGTTCGTGTTGACTCACCCTACTTAGAGAAACACCAATGCCATCCTCCTCTCTTTCATGTGATGAAACAGTCTATCACTGTCATACAGTACATGCTTGTATTTGTTGTTGTCCTAGGCTACCTGGCTAAAATGCTTGCTCTCTAGCCTAACTTCCATTCATTGGCAATGCTAGCTAGTTAACATTAGCCTTCTACATCTAGCTACATATTGAACTTCTATCCTCTCAACATATGAATTAATGGTTGGATCAGAATCGCCGTTATAATCATTGGCCAGCACAGAGAATTAATTAAAACCAAATTAAGTAAAACCAAAAGTCCAAATCCCTATCTCCTTCAATGGCTAATTTAGGAAAGGTAAATGTTTTGCTAGCTAGCTAGCCACCGGAGGACAACAACACAACGAGATGCAACAATTCAAGTTGTTTTTGTCAATGACCTATGCTCTCAATGCGATTTGATAGGAGTGACAACACATCCAAACTGGCTTCCTTTTACATTTGTTTTGGTGCGCCAGGACCATTCACAGTTGAGCTCGCAGATTGGTTATTATTTTGTTTTTTAAATCATCAAGGCAGGCCAAATGCTCGCTGGCTTCCCTTGCATTCAATGCTACGGGCGGCAATAATGTCATACTCTTTTGGACCACAGAGCATCAGATAGATGGCCTACACATAGAGAGACAGAGGGGCGCTGTTTCGCTTGATCTGATGCTTTCTCCAATGAGTAAAATTCAGCCTCATTCAAATTGAAGGAACATTATGAAACACAGAGAGAGGAAAGAAAATGTATTTTACATGTTTTTTTTGTTTGTTTTTTGGTGGGGGGACCTGGCTTCCCTTGCTATCCATGAATACCCACCACTGACCTTACCCATATTCAAGAACAAGATGTGTTTGTTTGAGTGTGTGTGTGTGTGTGTGTGTGTGTGTGTGTGTGTGTGTGTGTGTGTGTGTGTGTGTGTGTGTGTGTGTGTGTGTGTGTGTGTGTGTGTGTGGTGTGTGGTGTGTGTGTGTGCCTGAGGGGTGATGAACACTTCCCTCCAGTTAACATGATTCAGACATTTGGATTGTGAATTGTGACGTTGTAAACCTCAGTGTTGGTGCAATGGCTCACCCATCTCCTCTTTCCATTAGTCACATATTTGATCAGGACCATATCAGGCTTCCCGTCACCTGACCTCTGATTTATGGTATCACAATACTCTGCAGTTGAGGCTCTTTTAATGTCTCCATTAAACTGGCTCCCTTGTAGGCCAATGATTCCCAAGAAGCCTTGTAAATCATAGAAATAGTGCTGACTCTCTTCGTTATGTTGATTGAGGAGGGGGCTCTAATTTTAACAGTGTGGGAGAAATAAAACAAAATTGTATAAATTACTTTCACAATTACCAACAGTATCACCATTAAAGATTGATGAAACAACAGAGAGGAAATAAACTGAGCGCCAGTCATGTTTAAAGTCACCTAGTTATTATTCAGCAGGAATAGATGCTGTGTTATGCATCATTCATTTGGCTTGTGTCCTGGACTGAATATGAAAGCAATCAAATATATTTCCACACCCATCACTCTCCCCAAGACTAGCACAGCTACACCTGTGAGCTCAGCTATGTCAAAAAGGGCAGGTGGAATGTAATATTGTATTAAATAAATAAGCAGATCTAACCATCTCCCTGTTAGTAAATTCTTTAGAGAGGAAAAACAATCGGCAGCGAATCAGTGATTAAATCGTTGATCAGCCCATACAGTGTTGAATCAGAGGCTGACATTGTAGTGCCAAGCCCTTTGTTTGGTTATGTTTTCCCGTTGATATGCTATGCTCATTTGCACACCTTTGGGTTGGGTATAGTGGCCGGGTCTACTGACCATCAGGTGTCAAAGGGCCAGATGCCATCACACAGAAAGTGGAGATGTGCTGATGCTGTTGCCAAGGAGACAAGTGAGATGGGTCTTTTTTGAATGGCTAACATTCTTTTTTTTCTCACCAAATATAACTACTTTCGATGAATTCATCATTTTTGCTATTATACGTGTGACTTCAGTATGCATTTCCAGCAAGACAGAAGGCAAACATATCTGACATTTTAGTTTGTGTTGACTTCATCATTTTAGTAACCTAAAACCATTTTCTAACCGCTTTCAGGGTTAACATTCCAGATTATAGAAAGAACTTCCACCAAGAACTCCTCCGATAAACAGTCTATCAGGTCTCCAATTAATTGTAAAATAAAACACATATACTGTACAATCTAACTGCCCATGGCATAACCTAATCATAACCAGCGACATGAGAAGCTTGTTACATAGTCTATCACATAAAGTGTATATCAACATTATCCATAGTTAAAACTGTATGGAGGAAAATACTCAATAAGAATACAACATCTGAAGAAAAAGAGTCGCAAGAGTTGAACTTTGCCATTTTTGGAAAGCACCATTCTTTCCCAATATCAAACACACACAACTCCACGACACAATGATTTTGATTCCATGTGAAATTCCATAAATAACTTACCATCAACTTGACAGTACAATAATCCACCAACAAGAATGAGCGCTAGCGGACCCATAGCATATTAAACATCCACGGATTGCGCGCAAATCCTTGGATTTAGCCGGGAAAATATGTCCAAACAGCAGCAAATAGTTTTCTTTCAATAGTTTGAGTTTTATATAGGTCCTAGTTAGTGACTAAAGCCAGTTGAGATGTCCAAGAATTTAGAGGATGAATTGTATCCCGCACGTTCGAGCCCGGGATAGATTCATATCCACAGCCGTAAAAAAAAAAATATTATTCACTCGCGATCATCTGAAATCCCAGCTGCTTTTCCCACAAGTTAACTTGCAATGGTCATGTCTATTTTTACAATAAGTACGAAACTATACAATATCAACTTACAACCTAAAATAAAGTATAAACTGTGTATATTGGGTTCAAGAGAAACGCATCCAATCATGTAGTTGCCGTTTTGGTTTCTGCTCCTTGAGACGCGCCTTCCGGACGGACACCTTGTAAATCTTCACTGATGTCTCTCCACCGTTCCTCATCAATACATAGATAGCCAAGTCTAAATGTGTCTAAACAAACCCCAAAGTCCCATGTACTTCAGCCAATATGCAAATGTTTACATTTCATAGGGAACCCGCTGCCCAAGATCACATGTGCCTTGCTTGTGCCTAAGCACTGTAAATGTACAGTCAAGTCAGTTGAACAACCTATCCTCTCCCTCTTGGTTTCTGTATAGCGCTACCACTAGGAGCCCATGGTCTATGCTCACTCCGCACAGCCTCAGCCCCGACTGACACACATACATAAAACAAGAATCCGGAGGGGGAGGAGAGAGGCAGGGAGGGAGGGAGGGAGGGAGAGAAGGGTGGAGGTAGGAGAGGAGACGGAGTGCGCTCAAGTGTGCATTGGGCAAAGCCATATTGTTGGAACAGCCTATGAAGTTCAAACGAAGTGGACCCGTGCCACGGGTATGCTGCTGCAGGCCCACTCTAGTGACTTTGAAGCACTTGGGTCATTCTGTCCTTGACCCACCGGAAGTAGCCTAGCTCAGCAGGCTCACGTAACCTATTGTATTCTTCGAGAGATTAACAGGATTTTTTGGATGGAAATTATTCACAAATTTAGAAATTTAGGAGACAACTTTTATTAACCATAATATCTATTATGATGATCTGAAGGAGAAAAAAAACATCTTAAAGGCCAAGTGCAGTCAAGAATGTGATTTAACTGTGTTTTATATATATTTCAAAGACCACCTGATATTTCAGCCTGTTTGGTGGGATGGATTTGGCCAGCCTGGTAACATCACCAGGTGGTAAATTATTTAATAGACCTCTCTGCCAACAACAGCTAGTTTCCCCCTCCCCACTCAGACAACTAGCAACATCCTTGCTTCAGAAATGGCTCTTTCCTAAGAAGCAATTTTTGTTTCTTTTAGACCATTTTAATTGAAAACAATCACAGCAAGTTACTTCCTTTTTACCCAGAAATGATTTGATATTGAGAGAAAAAAATGGCTGCATTTGGACCTTTAAGTGTTTCCTAAAATATGTAGGCCTATATAAATAAATATTGCACTTTTTTAACTTCTTCAGGTAACTTCTACAGGTAACTTCATTATGACTGTGCCTAAAAACAGCATACTTTTCAGTGTGATATATATATATATATATATATATATATGTATATATTATGACCAGACAGCATTGCGTTTCTGTGTTCATAGATAGCATAGCGAGATAGATCTTCTAATTCTGTGTGTCATTAATATTTGGTGTGGCTGGCCTGAATGTGGCGGACAGTGAGTGGCAGCACAGGAATGATTGCCACATTAGTCATCTGTTTGCTGTGGTGCGCTGGTGCGCACGCACATTAAACATGCAGAGCACGAGAAGATTGTGAATGGTGGGTCAAGAGAACAATATATTCAGAGACAAGCACAATTATAAATTTGACCTCATGGGCTAATATTGATTGATAATAATTAGACTTGGGAATATTGGTGATGTAAAACTAACATAAGCGATTTGAACTGTATGTTTATTGTGGTACAGCGTGATATAAGCAGACTTCAATATAATTATAATGCAAGAACCCCCCCAAAAAAATTGTGCCCCCTCGCCGATTTCAACTGCCACCTTAGTCACGTTATCCTGGCACCGGGTCTGGCTGTCCTCATCCCCAGGAAACTGGACAGAGATGTACAAGAGGCAACACTGCCACAGCCGCCTGTAGACTGCTCGCGCTAGACAGGCTGTTACTATGTGAGCTCTGAGCTCCCCCTAATGGCAGCAATCATCATGACAACCCACTAACCCGGATTCCAGCATATCAACAGTATTCTGTGGAAAAGGTCTGTCTGCTACAGTATCTGCAATAGGGCATTGAACAATGAGCAGTCTAGAAGTTTGTTTGTTTAAAAAATGCACTACATTTTAAAGAGGAAGCCTAAACACTATAAGTAGCCTATCCTATATACATGTAATTCTCCCTAGGCTATACATGTACTATAGAAACATATTGGTCACATTTTACCATACATTTAACTTAGATTTTGGTTTAAAATTCGGTCTATGGCAGGCCTACTCTGGTCTATGAACCTGTACAGAGAACACTCAGGGTCTATTCTGGTGTCTATGAACCTGTACAGAGAACACTCAGGGCCTACTCTGGTCTATGAACCTGTACAGAGAACACTCAGGGTCTATTCTGGTGTCTATGAACCTGTACAGAGAACACTCAGGGTCTACTCTGGTGTCTATGAACCTGTACAGAGAACACTCAGGGTCTACTCTGGTGTCTATGAACCTGTACAGAGAACACTCAGGGTCTATTCTGGTGTCTATGAACCTGTACAGAGAACACTCAGGGTCTATTCTGGTGTCCATGAACCTGTACAGAGAACACTCAGGGTCTACTCTGGTCTATGAACCTGTACAGAGAACACTCAGGGTCTACTCTGGTGTCTATGAACCTGTACAGAGAACACTCAGGGTCTATTCTGGTGTCTATGAACCTGTACAGAGAACACGCAGGGTCTACTCTGGTCTATGAACCTGTACAGAGAACACTCAGGGTCTACTCTGGTGTCTATGAACCTGTACAGAGAACACTCAGGGTCAACTCTGGTGTCTATGAACCTGTACAGTTAACACTCAGGGTCTATTCTGGTGTCTATGAACCTGTACAGAGAACACTCAGGGTCTATTCTGGTGTCTATGAACCTGTACAGAGAACACTCAGGGTCTATTCTGGTGTCTATGAACCTGTACAGAGAACACTCAGGGTCTACTCTGGTGTCTATGAACCTGTACAGAGAACACTCAGGGTCTACTCTGGTGTCTATGAACCTGTACAGAGAACACTCAGGGTCTACTCTGGTGTCTATGAACCTGTACAGTTAACACTCAGGGTCTACTCTGGTGTCTATGAACCTGTACAGAGAACACTCAGGGTCTACTCTGGTGTCTATGAACCTGTACAGTTAACACTCAGGGTCTACTCTGGTGTCTATGAACCTGTACAGAGAACACTCAGGGTCTACTCTGGTGTCTATGAACCTGTACAGAGAACACTCAGGGTCTACTCTGGTGTCTATGAACCTGTACAGTTAACACTCAGGGTCTACTCTGGTGTCTATGAACCTGTACAGAGAACACTCAGGGTCTATTCTGGTGTCTATGAACCTGTACAGAGAACACTCAGGGTCTACTCTGGTGTCTATGAACCTGTACAGAGAACACTCAGGGTCTACTCTGGTGTCTATGAACCTGTACAGAGAACACTCAGGGTCTATTCTGGTGTCTATGAACCTGTACAGAGAACACTCAGGGTCTACTCTGGTGTCTATGAACCTGTACAGAGAACACTCAGGGTCTACTCTGGTGTCTATGAACCTGTACAGAGAACACTCAGGGTCTACTCTGGTGTCTATGAACCTGTACAGAGAACACTCAGGGTCTACTCTGGTGTCTATGAACCTGTACAGAGAACACTCAGGGTCTACTCTGTGGCAGCCTCACAGGCTGGAATGCCTCCTTTCAAATTTTACATCAAAGACAAGTATACAGTAAAGCTCATACAAAATCACACTTCCATAACCAATGGCTGAATCACACACCGTGTACACACACACCGTGTACACACACACCGTGTACACACACACCGTGTACACACACACAGGTTTACAGACCCACACAGTCAGCATATGTGGATCCATTTCTATTGGCTTGAATAAAAGCTTTAGCTGTACATGGTCTTTGTCGTCTGTGTTTGTCAGGCTGCATGTTAGAGCTTGCCCTGTAAAGGCCTTGCCCTGTAAAGGCCTTGCCCTATAAAGGCCTTGCCCTATAAAGGCCTTGCTTGCATCGCTTCACTGTCAGCAGACCAGACATAGTGATTTGTCTTCATATTTTAATGTTTTCTGAACTGCATGTAAATTCTACCTCTTATTTCAGTGCCTCTACTCCAGCCTGCATTTCTACAGCACACAGACACACACACACACACACACACACACACACACACACACACACACACACACACACACACACACACACACACACACACACACACACACACACACACACACACACACACACACCAGGGTTTCCATTAGCCGGAAATAGAAAAGCCGATAAATAAAATTGGTGACCTCAAATTGTCCTGGAGAAGATGAAAAAATCCTATTGTAGTTTTTAGCCAATTCATTAATGGCAGTACCAGTTGATGTAAATACATTTGACTGGTCATGCTTATCGGTCTACAGGTTAATTTGCATAATTTAGTGGAATTAAATTGGCTATAGGTTAATTTGCATAATATAGTGGAATTCAATTGGCTCTTGTGTACAGTATATTCATTATGTATCTTAATTGTCACACGCATACAGCATACAGATACAGAACCGGTCAGACATCGTGAGAGCTGCTGCTACAGCATCTCAAACAGCAAATGCATAGGCAATGGAAGGCAGCGCCTCACACAGCATAGGCAACGGAAGGCAGGCTTCATCAGCGCCTCATACAGCATAGGCAACGGAAGGCAGGCTTCATCAGCGCCTCACACAGCATAGGCAACGGAAGGCAGCGCCTCACACAGCATATGCAACGGAAGGCAGCGCCTCACACAGCATAGGCAACGGAAGGCAGCGCCTCACACAGCATAGGCAACGGAAGGCAGGCTTCATCAGCGCCTCACACAGCATAGGCAACGGAAGGCAGGCTTCATCAGCGCCTCACACAGCATAGGCAACGGAAGGCAGGCTTCATCAGCGCCTCACACAGCATAGGCAACGGAAGGCAGCGCCTCACACAGCATAGGCAACGGAAGGCAGCGCCTCACACAGCATAGGCAACGGAAGGCAGGCTTCATCAGCACATCACAGACCACTTTGCAATGAGCTGGAGGCAGTATACATTTTGAAAACATATACTTAATTGTTTGAAACCTGAATGATTTACTACATATTATGAGGCATGTCTTACCTTGCTTCAAAGTAGCCTAGCCAAAATCAGACCATGGAGCAATTATTTTATACTGTATCAACTTTTTTTCATTGTCTATTAGCCAAAGGCACAATCCTAGTCATATTAGAAACCCATGTTAGTTCTTTCATATTACATCTCCCCTCTTTCTAAATTTCCTAACGGAAACCCTGACACACACACACACACACACACACACACACACACACACACACACACACACACACACACACACACACACACACACACACACACACACAGAGAGAGAGAGAAAGAGAGAAAGAGACAAAAAAGAGAGAGCGAGAACGAGAACGAGAGAGAGAGAGCGAGAGAGAAAGAGAGAAAGCGAGAAATTCAAAAAGAGAGAGAGAGAGAGAATGAGAGAAAGAGAGCGAGAACGAGAGAGAAAGAGAAAGAGAGCGAGAACAAGAGAGAGAGAGAGAGGAAGAAAGAAAAAGAACGAGAGAGAAAGAGAGAGAGAGAAAGAGAGAGAGAGAACGAGAGAAAAAGAGAGAGAACGAGAAATACGGAGCAGTAATGTGTAGAACCACATACACTACATGACCAAAAGTATGTGGACACCTGCTCGTCGAACATCTCATTCCAAAATCATGGGCATTAATATGGAGTTGGTCCCCTCTTTGCTGCTATAACAGCATCCACTCTTCTGGGAAGGCTTTCCACTAGATGCTGGGACATTGCTGCAGGGACTTGCAACCATTCAGCCACAAGAGCATTCGTGAGGTCGGGCACAGATGTTGGGAGATTAGGTCTGGCTCGAAGTCAGCGTTCCAATTCATCCCAAAGGTGTTCGATGGGGTTACGGTCAGAGCTCTGTTCAGGCCAGTCAAGTTCTTCCACACCAATCTCGACAAATAATTTCTGCATGGACCTCGCTTTGTGCACGGGGGCATTGTCATGCTGAAACAGGAAAGGGCCTTCCCCAAACTGTTGCAACAATGGAAGCACAGTGTCGTCTAGAATGTCATTGTATGCTGTAGCATTAATATTTCCCTTCACTGGATCTAAGGGGCTTAGCCCGAACCATGAAAAACAGCCCCAATACCATTTTTCCTCCTCCACCAAACATTACAGTTGGCACTATGCATTCAAGCAGGTAGCATTCTCCTGGCATCCGCTAAACGCAGGTTCGTCCATCGGACTGCCAGATGGTGAAGCGTAATTCCTCATTCTAGAGAACACGTTTCCACTGTTCCAGAGTCCAATGGTGGCAAGCTTTACACAACTCCAGCCTACGCTTGGCATTGCGTACGGTGATCTTAGGCTTGTGTGCGGCTGCTCAGCCATGGAAACCCATTTCATGAACCCCCTGATGAACAGTTATTGTACTGATCTTGCTTCCAGAGGCAGTTTGGAACTCAGTAGTGAGTGTTGCAACCAAGGACAGACGTTCTTTACGCGCTACATGTTTCAGCACTCTGTGGACCCGTTCTGTGAGCTTGTGTGGCCTACCACTTTGTTGCTGAGTTGTTGTTGCTCCTAGACGTTTCCACTTCACAATAACGGCACTTGACCAGGGCAGCTCTATAAGGCCAGAAATTTGACCAACTGACTTGTTGTAAAGTCACTGAGCTCTTTAGTAAGGCCATTCTATTGCCAATGTTTCTCTATGGAGATCGCATGGCTGTGTGCTTGATTTTATACACCTGTCAGCAACGGGTGTGGCTGAAATAGCAGAATCCACTAATTTGAAGGGGTGTCCACATACTTTTGTATATATAGTGTAGATTATGCTAAATGTAGGTAGACAACAAGAGGAAAGGAGTTGGAAAAAGGAAAAAGGAAAAATAAAGAGGAATTTTACTGTTAACATCAAACAATAACTTCCTCCTTTTCCTTTATATGGCCTAGTCCAAAATTGAACTCTATTCCCTACAAAGTGCACCACTTTTGACAAGGGCCCATTTTATACGTTCCCTATGGGCCCAAATAGTGCACTATGTAGGAAATAGGGTTCCATTTGGACTGGACTATAAAAAAGGAAAAGGGGGAAGATATTCTGTGATATAATTATCTCTATCCATCCCTTTATCCCTCGGCTTCAATCTGCCAACTGTATCTCTGGATCTTTAATGGACAACTTCTCCCCAGGGTGCTAAATATCGGACCAAAGTAGATTTATTTTAATTAAAAGCGAGACGATGTTTACTCAGGGCCTGCTATGTGAAAATGAGACATTGAGTCTGAGCCCTAAGCCAGGGTCTGATAAATTATGGGCAGCCTGGTAGGAGCTGATCCAACGCTACCCTCAAGGAGGAACATCCCACTTTTTCCATTAAGTTGGCATTGACAAAGGTACAAACTGATGGGCTTTTGCAAAGTGACTACATTGTTTATGTTCCAGTGGCTACTGGGATCCCGAGCAGGTATTGCATTAACACACTAACAGAGATTCTGTTTCTAAAGTGTGAACAAGATGTTTGACTATCATGAGAAATAGAGTTGTGACTAAGGACATCTCAATTCTGCATGAGAAATGGCCTCTACTTGTTGATCCATCACAAAAGTCGCATTGACATTATTCACTTGATTCACGCATTTGTTTTTGTTGCACTGCAAGTGTTTGTTTTATTGGCAAACTGCACTTAGAACAGGTCATGAAATGAGAAGTACATACGCTAATGCATTAACAAAGAATAAAAGGGGATGGAGGAAATTGCAGTGAGAGTGACATCCAGGTGATAATTATTCAGCATTAGAGAGGAGAACTCACAGTGTGAAAACAGAGAGGGCAACACATTGTAGTGAACTGTGCAGGCAGGCTGCAACAAAACACCTTCTAGTGAACCGTGTAGGCAGAGTGCAACAAAACACATTGTAGTGAACCGTGCAGGCAGAGTGCAACAAAACACATTGTAGTGAACCGTGCAGGCAGAGTGCAACAAAACACATCGTAGTGAACCGTGCAGGCAGAGTGCAACAAAACACATTGTAGTGAACCGTGTAGGCAGAGTGCAACAAAACACATTCTAGTGAACCGTGCAGGCAGGGTGCAACAAACAGAATAGGATTACTACTCCCATTTCTTTCCTCCCTCCTGCCCTCCCCTCCCCTCCCCTACCCTGCACACCGACAGCTGACTGAACACACCCGCCCCATGCCCAAATGGACCATTTATTTTCACCTAAACAAATCAATCCTCTATTACTGTCAACTCATTTGTGCAATTATGTGTATTTAATTAGATCAAACCTAATAATCAATCAGACGTTTTCCTTCTTTTGTATCTGGACCATCTGGTGACAAAAGGTACTATCCTGTGTCCAAGCTGAGGTCCATCAGTACAAAGACTGTTTAGGTTGACCCTAATGTGATTTCTCATAACGACGCCGTTTGGTCAAGTTGATTCTCAAAGCCCTCTGATATTTTCTATGACCTCAGCTGATCATCAGTTGCTCTGAAGAACGCCCTTTATGTGGTTGATATACATAGATTGATAGAGTGCAAAACAAACTATCTGTTAACTAATCTATCAGAGTACACAAGAGGACGGTGTACATTGAGAGAATGGTTCAGGGTTAAATGATGAATCCCCCAGCAGATTCAGAGCAATACACACCGGTTGATTATCACGTCCTGTAATTATTCCTGCTAATGATGGAGGAGATCCAGCGGGCGTGTAAACAGGCTGCTCTCATCTTGTTGTTGTTGTTTGTAATCAGGGAGGCATGTGTAGGTCAATGGGGCCTGCAGCTGTAGTAGGGTGATATTTACAGTGTGTAAAGGTAACGACTGTACAACAACACACACACACACCAAGGAAGAGGAGGAGAACAACTCTGGAAATCACTCACACCGCATTCTAAGTGCATGTAAGCAAGTTGTATATTAAATGCACACAAATTAATCAAATGCTGACAGCAAAGGAAAATAAATACAGTGGTTTCAGGGCTGGAGAGGAATGGTTAGTTCCCCCTCCGGTGTTGCTAAGAGAAGAAAGGCTTTTTAATTGTGTGTGGGGTCATAGGTTCAGGTAGCAACATTACTCATGGTCAAACCAGAGTGGTATTCAGCAAGCTCTTTGATGGACAACTGTTCATGGATGATGATCCCCTTGCTGGGTCTGGGAACCGGTGTGTGGAGTACTATTGATTACTGCATTGTTGGGTTTAGAGCTTGCAAGAAAGGCATTTCACTGTACTTGTGCACGTGACATTAAAATGTGAAACTTTAAACTTGATTAGGGGATGGGGGTGTAGGGGGGATGTGTTTCGGGGCTGGGGTGATTAATGTAGATGTCTGCAGTGCTGCCTCCTCCCCTGTCTTCCCGGCATCTGTAATGACACCTGGAGATGGCAGAATGATTCTACCTGCAGCCCAGCCTCTCTCTGCAGGGCATAATTCTTCCATATGATCTTCCTCTGTCAGCAGTCCTGTCACCCGACCCGGTTCACAGCCTTAATAATGGGCCCTGTCACCTGACCCGGTTCACAACCTTAATAATGGGCCCAGCCCTGTCACCCGACCCGGTTCACAGCCTTAATAAGGGGCCCTGTCACCCAACCCAGTTCACAGCCTTAATAATGGGCCCAGCCATGTCACCCGACCCGGTTCACAACCTTAATAATGGGCCCTGTCACCTGACCCGGTTCACAACCTTAATAATGGGCCCAGTCCTGTCACCCGACCCGGTTCACAGCCTTAGTAATGGGCCCTGTCACCCGACCCGGTTCACAACCTTAACAATGGGCCCAGTCCTGTCACACATGGATACTAAGCTGTGCTCTGCTCGCCGCACTTCTATACACTGTGCAAACACACACACACACACACACACACACACACACACACACACACACACACACACACACACACACACACACACACACACAGTTTACACACAAACACACACACACACACAGTATACACACAAACACAGGGTAAAATGTGATGTCCTTATTTTACAGGCTCAACTAATTCGCCTTTAACGTGACCAAGGGATCTGTCTATATGATTTTTTAGTTTCCTCTCCCTCCATCCCTCTGTAACACACACGACTGACGTAACTAAATACTAAATATGTGGAGCAAGTCATGAACCTGTAGACATGATGCATTGTTTGGCAGAGCACTTCACTGAGCGGTGGGCAGGACACATGCTGTTAGAGGGGGCTTGAGGCTGAAGGAGAAGGGCTATCTCTGACACCACTGTTCAGTCCAGCTCTGTGGTGACTGACTGCTAAGAGAAGCATGGCAGGTTGAACAGCTTTTGACCCTTCCTGCAGCCTGAGACTATTCCAGTCTGCTGCCAGGCCTCAAGTGGACCTGTTTTCGACTCCATAAATGTGATATGGCGGAGAGAAAAAGAGAGATTTGTAAATCACCTCGGTTTTCTTGAGGACAACATTACACACGGCAACACATCTGGTTTTATCCAGCCCAATAAAATGAGAGAGAAAGAGAGAGAGAGAGAGAGAGAGAGAGAGAGAGAGAGAGAGAGAGAGAGAGAGAGAGGAGCCACTGTCCAAGCCAGAGCACATGTAGGGTCCCAGTCTCTATGATACTCCCAGAGAGGGGCTTGTGGAGGAGGCTGGTCGGGCCAGACAGAGCGGGGCCCTGGACAAGAGGGAGCGGGAAACATTGTGGGGAGGAGACAGACACTTGAGATGAGTGTGGAGAGAAGCCCCACTAAACAAGGCAGAGGACATGTAATGTATCGACTCCTCTCTCTTCCTGTGAGGAGGGGATCAACTGCTGTTCCTATCAGGATAACTGTGGTGCTATCAACGGCTGTTCCTATCAGGATAACTGTGGTGCTATCAACTGCTGTTCCTATCAGGATAACTGTGGTGCTATCAACTGCTGTTCCTATCAGGATTACTGTGGTGCTATCAACGGCTGTTCCTATCAGGATTACTGTGGTGCTATCAACGGCTGTTCCTATCAGGATTACTGTGGTGCTATCAACGGCTGTTCCTATCAGGATAACTGTGGTGATGTATCCTGGATCCTCTTTTACGTCAATAACAATTATTTGTGTTCATGTGAAAATTACAGAAGGTATATCATTTTATGGAGACAGACTAGGAAATGCACCAAACAATATGGTACATCCTGGAATAAAAACAATATGGTACATCCTGGAATAAAAACAATATGGTACATCCTGGAATAAAAACAATATGGTACATCCTGGAATAAAAACAATATGGTACATCCTGGAATTAAAAGGGAAGACGAAACACACAGATTTCCCAGGTAACTGTTTAGCGTTAGTGGAAGAGGAAGCCAGACAGAGGCCTGATGTAATGAGATGGATAGTCTTAGAGGCACCATGCTTCACAGCCACCCTTAGACAGACGCAGGTCAGCCTGCCAGAGGGAGAGGAGAGGAGTAGGTATGACACACAAAAGAGGGGATCATTATACAGACAAATTCCACACTTCTGTGATGATGTCATTTCTAAGGAGCTACTGTGTAATATCGTCTTGTCAAAGACCTCCCAAGACATGTCAAGATACAATAACACCGGGACCTCATCCACATTGAAGACCCTCAGCTGAACAGAGGGAAAGATAAAGCACATGCCCCAGTCTCTTGGCCTTAGACCCTGTCAAGATCCATCTTCCCTCCTCTCTCTTTCACCTCCATCCCCATTAACACAACACCCAAATCTGACCCATCTCACTCTCTCTGAGAGCCTTCACATTTTTCTAACGGGATCTGCTCTGGAGTCGTGACTCTAAGACCCAGTATGGCAGATGACTGACCAAAGGCAGACTTGGAGACAGACTCGACAAATCTGGGGAAATCTTCTTGATTTATAGCACACAATCCTGTCCTTTCACTAGGGGAGTTGAAAACCCTGGAGGGTGGAAGATAACTAAAGGAAGAAGGGATTAGAAGGGAACCAAGAGGTTGATATTGTGCAAGGGAAAGTATCCATTTGTATGTCCAGAGGGTTTTAAACCGAACTGAGTTCCCATCTCCACACAATACTCCCCTTCAGACATGTGAGTTTCTCATCAATCTCTCTGTAGCAGACACACATTCTTCAGCTCACTGTCTGGATGTCCTTTCCTCCTTCCAAAAATAACACTGGGCTATCCATGCTGTTAAATGTACCTTAGCGCTGTCGCTGCCGGTGGTGGGATCCTAAGCCCCAGCCCTCAGCCCTCAGCCCCAGCCCTCAGCCCCAGCCCTCAGCCCTCAGCCCTCAGCCCTCAGCCCTCAGCCCTCAGCCCTCAGCCCTCAGCCCTCAGCCCTCAGCCCCAGCCCTCCGCCCCAGCCCTCCGCCCCAGCCCTCAGCCCCAGCCCTCCGCCCCAGCCCTCAGCCCTCAGCCCTCAGCCCCAGCCCTCAGCCCTCAGCCCTCAGCCCCAGCCCTCAGCCCCAGCACTCAGCCCTCCGCCCCAGCCCTCAGCCCCAGCACTCAGCCCTCAGCCCTCAGCCCTCAGCCCTCAGCCCCAGCCCTCAGCCCCAGCACTCAGCCCTCCGCCCCAGCCCTCCGCCCCAGCCCTCAGCCCCAGCACTCAGCCCCAGCACTCAGCCCCAGCACTCAGCCCTCAGCCCCAGCACTCAGCCCTCAGCCCCAGCCCTCAGCCCCACCCTCAGGCAGGTCCTGTATAGCTGAACTGTGAGTTAGGCAGACAGGCTGCAGCCTTCATTACCCCTGACTGATGTAATGACAGAGAGCAGAGAGACAGAGGCCCTGGCTGCTGCACAACGGCTCAATAATTCACACCTGAGCAGAGCAGAGGAATTCCCCCAGGTACACTGGAGGTATGCTGCAGCATCTGTCTGTCCTCGTGTATCCAAGGAGCCCAATCCAAACAGGTACGTCATGCTGCATTGGGAGGGGGACTGTGACTCCCCCTGAACCGGTTCCCCTCCTCTCTTCTCTCCTTCTTCTCCCCATCATAAAAATAGGACCTGAAAATGGCTTTATAAAACTGGGTGCAGGAAATACAAACATAGCAACAACAACAAAATAGGTAATCCATCCAGCTCCCTTCTCCACCTCGTTCTTTCCTCATCTCAACGTCTCCTCCCCCTCCTGCTCTCACTCTCTTTCAGTCGTCTTTCTATTTTAACAAGAGTCCTGTCTTTTCTGGAGTTTCCCTGGCTGTCTGGGGGATGAAAGAGCATGCTCCTGGGGTTCTGAGAGCTGCAGCTCATTAGCCGAGCTGCTTTTCCTATAGATGAGCAAAGAGAGGAACGTCTTAATCTGCCTGTGTGTCTGAACATCTCTCCTCTCTCCTGCCTGTCATTCCACCAGCCCATCACCCAGCCGGCCCACCCGGGCCAGCCCACCCGGGCCAGGCCAGAGCCTGATAACAGGGTGCGAGCCAGGCTGTTGTCATGACAGGGCTGGGTAAACAACAGCACAGGCTGGTGAGTGATTGCAGGCCGGAGCTAATGAGTGAGGAGCGAATACTTGAGCTCTGACGAGATGGGGGAAAGGGGGATGAAGAGGGGGATGAAGAGGGGGAGGACAAGAGCCTCCCAAACATCTCCTCCATTCCCCTGTTTATCAGTCTGGACAGTGGCCTTCCTCTCCAATCCTCCTCCTCAGACCGCTGCTACAGACATCATTATACTGCCTCTCTGCATGCTGCTCTCCAGATTGTCTCCAGGAATTACCTGTCATTCAAGCCCCACATCCCTGCTCCACTGACGGGGGGCCAAGGACATGCTTGGAGTCAGGCATGAGGAAACCCAAACACACTCAATCAGGACTATCTGTCTTCAAAGGGAGTGGAGGGAAAGAGGGGAAGAGGGAGGGAGAGAGGGGAGGGGAGGGGAGGAGAGGATGGAAGGAGGCAGGGAGGAGAGGATGGAGGGAGAGAGAGAGGGGAGGATGGAGGGTGGGGGTAAAGAAAAAGAAACATATGGCTTACATGAAGAGGAGAGGCCAGACAGACAGACAACAGGCCACCCCACAGTGTTCCCTCTAATTTTGGGGGGTACTGAGCAAATTTGAGGTCTTTTGAATGGAAACTTGAACAATGTGAACATTTACAGTGAACACTGAGGCTGTATCCTCCAGGTTTTAGACAGTAGCCAATTCTATGATATAGCCTACAGTAGCTTATATGTGGTGTTCAATGCAGGCCTACATTGCATGAGACTTTTAAAAATATTTGTACAGTATGAGGGGCTTGATATGAATTAGTGATTTTTTTTATTTGGTCTGTAAACACCATGGGCCAAATAGGTGACTATATATTGCATTGCATTGTGTTGTATGAGGAAACCACTACAAAATTAAAATAATAATTATTACCATACAGAGAATTAGACAAGGTAGGCTACCCCTCTGCTTATTGGCTTATTTGCATATTCAAAATATAATACTGACTGGATTTTTACCTGACTGGCTTTTCAAAAACTGCTTGAAGTGTAGCCTGCAGTATCTCCCCATTCCTGACCTATACTTATCTATAACTGGGCTAATAACTCGCTAACTAGCAAAGAAAATCAACAAATGTGCACAGGCTCTTTTCAGATCTGAACTGAGGCTACCACACCAATAGAATTTTGCTCCACAGACTTCATCTTGCAAAGTTAGATTTGGTTTGGTTTGTTGCATTGAAAAGGGGCTGATATAATGTTGATTCGATAACATAAACGCGCAGTTTAGAAGGAACATTGCACGAGACGACCCTCCTTTAATAAACGCACACTGAACAAAAACAGTATGCGGTAGTAGCAACCGATGCCTCATTGATAATAATGACAGATATACGGGGATATATTATGACATTTTGCAATAACACAGTTATTTATCATTCGAATGAAAACATTGGTGAAACATCCCAGTAAATCCAGTGTCTGTGTATCTCATAAAGCAGCAGTGGTTTTATACTGCTGAATGGCTGCTTCTCTTTGTGCTCTGTGGAGATTTTCTCAGGATGCTTTCTCCATTACCCTCTTATCCATGCACTCCATGTTGGACCCCTGAAATAGTACTATTACTACCCACTCTCCTCCCCCTCTTTCCTCCCCCTCTTTCCTCCTCCTTCCCCTCTCTCCTCCCTTACTCTCTTCTCCCAAACTCAAGCCCTCTCTCCTCCTCTTCACTCTCATCTCTCCTCTTCTCCCCTCTTCCCCCTTCCCTCCTCTCCCCAACTCAAGCCCTCTCCTCTTCTCCCCCTCCCTCTCCACCCACCATCTCCTCTCTTCCCCCCTCCTCTCTCCTTGCCAGTAGATGGGCTCTAATCATGGGCCAGGGAAATTATATTCTACCTCAAGCAAATTAAAGTGTCTGGTATGCATCCTTCACCTCCTTCAGTCAGGAGTTTAAATGCCCTCTGAATGCTGAGTGAGAGGCTAGGCTAGGCTACGCTTGGCTAGCTACAGTACAAAGGGAATGGACAACCACAAAAGAGACTAAACTAAACCATCCACCAATATGGAGCATGATGTAAAGCCCTAGGTCAAGTCACAGCCAGCTTCAGAGGACACATCAGGGGACCGCCAGCCTCTGTGCCAGGCAAGCCAGAGTGATCCTTTGAAAAGACAACCGTCTTGTCACTGGGGAGTGGACACCCCCCGAGGCACCACAACCACCTAAAGGTCACAGAACTGACCCATCTGGACCCCCTGTCTGAGGCCAGAAGACAGACAGACAGACAGACAGACAGACAGACAGTCAGATATAGATGTTGGTGACGCCACTGCCTGGAATGGCCCCCCCAAACACACACACACACAGACAGACAGACAGACAGACAGACAGACAGACAGACAGACAGACAGACAGACAGACAGACAGACAGACAGACAGACAGACAGACAGACAGACAGACAGACAGACAGACAGACAGACAGACAGAGATGAACGTGACCCCACTGCCTGGAATTGTCCCCAAACACACAGACAGCTGATAGCATACTTTCATATACAACTGACTGACAATGGAAATTAGCATTTATTTACCAAGTATTCACAGTATTTACCATGATGATATTACACGTTTACAGGACTTACCAAGCATATACAGTAGGTCTATAAGGTATACAACCCATCAGCCCTTGAGTCAGTGAGTTCAGATGTGATGACATGGTAGAGAGATGAGAACACTACCCCAGCAGTACCACAGAGGTTAAGCTCCACTATGACCACTGCTCCAGCAATACAACAATAGAAGCATGTAAGTGGATTCCACAGGGTGACCTTTGACCACAGTTACTCCCAACCTGTGACCTCTCTCCTCTGAGCTGACTATCTCCCACAAATCCCCCCTCCCTCCCTCCCCCCTCAGCGATCTACACAGACAGTATGGATCTTCATTGTCTCCTCAGGCTCTAATGAAGTATCAGGGCTGTCCTAGCTAGCATTGCCCATGACATGTCCATCCCCCAGGGCAGGGAGGGCTATCCATGCTACCCCGGCCCGGCTACAATTCCCCAGCCCCAGCCTCTCCTCACACCCAGGCCTGACACTCCTTACACCACCTCGCCTCTAATTGCTGCCTCGTAGGCAGGCGCCACGGCAACAAATCCATTTAACAATAGTCGAGTATTGATCCCCTAGCTGCCTCACCCCTGTCCCAGGGTGGGTAGGGTTAGATGGAGGATGGGTGCCCTGCCTCGCCCTTGTCCTAGTGTGGAGGGTAGGGTTAGATGGAGGATGGAGGAGGGCTGGAGGGGGGGAGGCCCTTATTACATAGCCAGGAGGGGAAACCTGTTCAATTTGTTCCATTAATGAGAGCTGAAGAAGCACTTTCACTGCTGTCCCAGTGGAGTCATTACAGCTGGATCCACAGAGCTGGAGCTATGCTACTGGACTGTCAGAGTTAACCCCATACAGACACACCACAGATCCAGCCTGCTGCTGCAACAAGCAGACCTGAACCCTATGAATACACAGCGCCTGTTCAGATAAGGGCCTGGCCATGTAATGACTCTAAACAGGCTTTATTGGTACGTTAGAGTTCAACCTAGTCCTATATCTGATTGGATTTGACATGAATGATTATTCAGGGTGTTTGTGGTGTAATGTGTAGGCCGTGTTTGATATGTTGTTAACATAATGCTAAACACAAGGTTTTATGCTGGTGCTCTAGCAGATGTGCTAGGATTTGCATTTTGCTCCAACCAGTAATGGATATTGGAAATGCAATGGGGCATATAGGGAAAAAATACCCATCTACGCTGTGAAAACACCACATTGAAAAAGCAATATTATATTTCTGTGGGTGTATTAGCTAAGCTTAAATATTAAACATCTATTAAATATTGATGGAATTGAGCCAAACAAGAGTAAGCTAAGTATAAAAGCATTTCTGGTAAAGTACATCAAAGTTAGTCATAGCTTTTCTTAAATAAAATGTTCATGTAACGTTTAAACATTAACATGTGCTTTTTATACATACAGAACAAACATCAAATGCAAATCTTTACCCTTTCTCTCACCTATTGTTAGACCAGCCTCAGTTGCTCATTATAGTGCACTTCATAACTCTCACAGCCAAGAAATGTATCCTTGTGTAAAATGCATCATTTGGGTGAAGGAACTAATTCCCCCTTTGAAACCGGGTTTCCCTGCCTGTTGACTGAGTCTGTAGGACAAGTAATACTGTACAGTAAGTATCTGTCGGTCTTTCCTACACGCGGTACTGGATGGTGGCTGTGTAGTGCTGCTGCTGTTGCTGCCTCCACAGTGAGCCAGCAGTCCTCACCACAGCAGAACCAGTCTGTCTGGCCACATCACATCTGGACTAATTACAATCAGATGCTGATTCTTCCGTTTCTCTCTCCGTTATTACGGCATAAACCCAGACTCAGCGCACCAGTGGCTTTTCTGGCACCTTCCCCAGACTTCCCTCACGTAGCCGAGTAACTAATCTCCCCTGCTCCCCTCTACACCCTCCTCCTGCGTCTTCACCCCAACATTCACCCCTTTCATCAAGAAGAGTTCAAGCACTTCTCCAGAGCAACATGCATATTTACTGGCAGCCGAAGCGTAGACGAGGCCGTGCGGCCCCCATAACATAATGCAGCACATCGAGACATATTACTGGGCCATTTGCAGACTCTGGTCCAGGTTGGTGATTAGCAGCTGCTTCAAGGACACATTGCTCTGCTCATCCCTTACATTTCCTCTCTCTCCTTCAAAACACTCTCTCATTCTCTCGCTCACTCATTTGCGTTTTACTTCAGGGTTGCTGAATACATTCACCCATCTGAACATAAATTGTATAGAGAGAGAGAGAGAGGGAGAGGGAGAGAGACATAGAGATAGAGAGAGAGAAATAGAAAGAAGGCGAGAGAGAGAGAGGACAGTGTAAGGGAAGGTTGGAAACGGAGCGTGAGAGAGGACTGTTTCATCTCTATAGCCCTGTTATATCCCCCATAACACTGCTCTTATTCAATATCAGCTCGGTGAAATAAAAGAGGTGTACTTCTGTCACCTTGACAACATGCTGGTGTCAGAAGCATAGCAACAGCTTTGGCTGTACAGTTTACTGAGGAGCTATGCTACAAGTCCAAGAATCGAATGGAAAACATGGAGCTCAGAGAGTGCAGCCATTTTATAATCTTATTCACCCTGTGTACTGTAGCTGTTGTGTTTCCACTGTGTGCGTGGGTGCGTTTGTGTTTGTAATGCAATTGCTAAGGAGCTTAGACACATCTGTTTCACAGTTTCTATCTGCAAGCAAAACAAATAAAACAACAATATGAAAATACAACAGAAAAAAAATAAACACATAAGTATCACATTCCCTTCAGGATTCTACATTACAGTTTAAAAATTGAGGGGCTATTTGAGGAAAACATCAAAAATATGTAAAACTCTAGTCGTCAAATAAATAAAACACAATATGGTCACGGAAATAGATGAACCTTGAGTAACACAGAGGAAAAGACAGCAAAAATATACACTGACTGGACAAAGAATTAGGAACACCTTCCTAATATGGAGCTGGACACTCTTTTGCCCTCAGAACAGCCTCAAATCGTTGGGGCGTGGTATCTACAAGATGCCGAAAACGTTCCACTGGGATGCTGACCCATGTTGACTCCATTGCTTCCCACAGCTGTGTCAAGTTGGCTAGATGACGGGTGGACCATTCTTGACACTGTTGGGCATGAAAAACCCAGTAGCGTTGCAGTTCTTGACACACTCAAACCGGTGCGCCTGGCACCTACTACCATACCCCGTTCAAAGGCACTTAAATATTTGGTCTTTCCCATTCACCCTCTGAATGGCACACATACACAATCCATCTCTCAATTGTCTCAAGGTTTAAAAATCCTTCTTTAACTTGTCTCCTCCCCTTCATCTACACTGATTGAAGAGGATTTAACAAGTGACATCAATAAGGGATCATAGATTTCACCTGGATTCACCTGAATTCACCTGGTCAGTCTATGTCATGGAAAGAGCTTGTGTGCCTAATGTTTTGTACACTAAGTGTTTATTTTAACATAGAACATTTAAAATGTATAAATACTTCAACATATTCCAATTTACTGTCCAAACCTCCCCACACATTCAAACATTTACAATACTGATTTACAGCACATCTATGTATTGAAGAATCAATGACAAAGGTTCATGGATAAAGGTCAAGCACATTCAGAATGAACAGGCACATGGACAGGCTCTTTTATAGAGAATCATTATGTGGACAGCAGGGCAGATTCATGTTTTTTAAATTAGCTGTCCAAAAATGCATAAGTGAGTCTCTTTTCCTGGTATTGCTAGCCGTGGTTTATTCTCCACTAGGAAGTGAACACAATGTGGGCACGTGGCACGCCCAAGACCTCGGGTCAACAACATTAAATGTTTTTTACTAGAATGGAAGTGCTGTGCAGCTCTATCGGCCTTGTGACTTTACTGTGTGTCGTTAAGGTCCAGAACATAAAAGGGAAAAGGTCATTTCTGCTCTAAAAGCGCGAGGCTAACACCTTTGAGCATGCCGTGAGTGACTACACCGTGCCTGTCTGTCTGGCCTGTCTGTCTGGCCACCGTGCCTGTCTGTCTGGCCAGGGGAAATTGAACACAGTGCAGCCATCACATAGACATCAAATCCAGGATAGAATCACTGCAGAAACATACATACATCAACATGTCACATTTAAAATACCGTACTGTCCACGGTTTGAGACAGATTAGAAAACGAACACAATGCACTCTGTCACATTTCAGTTAGAAATTGTGTAAAGCCTATCGATAGTTTTTCCACGTGCTTTTGTCCATTAAGGCCATAAATTGTTGTTTTAATATACAGTGTCAAGAAAAAGTATGTGAACCCTTTGGAATTACCTGAATATATAATTTAAACATTCACGGTGTAGGTTGGTAAAAGAATGTGAACCCCTATGCTAATGACTTCTCCAAAAGCTAATTGGAGTCAGGAGTCAGCTAACCTGGAGTCCAATCAATGAGACGAGATTGGAGATGTTGGTTAGAGTTGCCCTGCCTTATACAAAACAATCACAACATTTGAGTTTGCTATTTACAAGAAGCATTGGCTGAACCATGCCTCGAACAAAAGAGATCTCAGAAGACCTAAGATTAAGAATTGTTGACTTGCATAAAGCTGGAAAGGGTTACAAAAGTATCTCTAAAAGCCTTGATGTTCATCAGTCCACAATAAGACAAATTGTCTATAAATGGAGAAAGTTCAGCCCTGTTGCTACTCTCCCTTGGACTGGCCGTCCTGCAAAGATGACTGCAAGAGCACAGCGCAGAATGCTCAATGAGGTTAAGAAGAATCCTAGAGTGTCAGCTAAAGACTTACAGAATGCTAACATCTCTGTTGACGAGTCTACAATACGTAAAACAAAAAACAAGTTCATGGGAGAACACCACGGAAGAAGCCACTGCTGTCCAAAAGAAACATTGCTGCATGTCTGAAGTTCGCAAAAGAGCACCTGGATGTTCCACAGCACTACTGGCAAAATATTCTGTGGACAGATTAAACTAAAGTTGCACACAACACTATGTGTGGAGTAAAAAAGGCACAGCACACCAACATGAAAACCTCATCCCAACTGTAAAGTATGGTGGAGGGAGCATCATGGTTTGGGTCTGCTTTGCTTCCTCAGGGCCTGGAATGTTTACAATTCCCAAGTTTATTAAGACTTTTTGCAGGTGAATGAAAGGCTATCTGTCTGCCACTTGAAGGTCAACAGAAGTTAGGTGATGCAACAGGACAATGACCCAAAACACAGAAGTAAATCAACAACGGAATGGCTTCAACAGAAGAAAATATACCTTCTGGGGTGGCCCAGTCAGAGTCCTGACCTTAACTCGATTGAGATGCAGTGGCATGACCTCGAGAGAGCGGTTCACACCAGACATCACAAGAATATTGCTGAACTGAAACAGTTTTGTAAAGAGGAATGGTCCAAAATTCCTCCTGATCATTGTGCAGGTCTCATCCGCAATTACAGAAAAATATTTGGTTGAGGTTATTGCTTCCAAAGGAGGGTCAACCAGTTATTAAATCCACGTGTTCAGATACTTCTTCCACCCTGCACTGTGAATGTTTACACGGTACGTTCAATAAAGAGATGAAAACATATAATTGTTTGTGTGTTATTAGTTTAAGCAGACTGTGTGTGTCTATTGTTGTGACTTAGATGAAGGTCAAATTAAATTTTATGCAGAAGTCCAGGTAATTCCAAATTCTTCTCTTGCCACTGTATGCCATTTACCAAATGCTTTTATCCAAAGTGACTTACGGTCATGCGTGCAGACACTTTACATATGGGTACTCCCGGGAATTGAACCCCCTATCCTGGCATTGCAAACGCAGAGCTCTACCAACTGAGCTACAGAGGACCACTTTTGTCCAACTAATTGGAAATAGTGAGCTCATCTACTGTGTGCCATGTCCATATTGTGTCTATGCCAGACTGGAAGAGAAAATCCAATGTTGGCTGAAAGCCTATCTTAGCCCTGTCTAGACTCTAACACTTGGAGGATTCTGAATGGTGATGTAATGATGATACTCCAATATTTACCAGATCTAAAAGGATGATGTCACAGCGAACGAGGAAGAGCAGACACGGTCAAAAGAAATAACAACAATTTGGAACGTGTGAACAGTTAGTGTGGACTTGAATGATTTCTGGGTGTATCGTCTCAACACCTGGATGAAAAGCCTCGTTTTAATAGTTCCCTTGTTCTGACACTACCTATTGATTTTCTGTGGAGCGAAGCGGGCGGGTTGTGTTGTGGGGCAGTGGTCTGCTCTGGCTTCTTGCTCCCAGCAGCAACAGTTAAATTGAGCCATTTAGAAGCTGGGTTGACTGCCTTTAGAGACTCCTGCTCGCCATGGCCTCTCCTCTCACAGACCATTTGTTTCCATCACGTGGGAGTTTTCTCTGGAGCAGGAGAAGGAAAATTCTGCCACATCACCCTGGTCTCCTCACTCAAATTCAATCACATGTATTTTATAAAGCTTTACAGATACCCAGCCTGAAACCCCAATGAGCAAGCAATGCAGAGGCAGAAGCTTTACAGATACCCAGCCTGAAACCCCAATGAGCAAGCAATGCAGAGGCAGAAGCACAGTGGCTAGGAACAACTCCCTAGAAGGCAGGAGCCTATCTTCATAGAGAGGAACCAGGCTCCTAGGGTTGGTCAGTCCTCTTCTGGCTGCACCTCAAAGAGACACATGGAGCCTTAGAGGACAGATGTGTCATTTCCGCTCCCAACTGGGTTTGGGACTGATCCTTTTGCACTTCAGCAGTAGAACAGCAATGGAGGTGTATGCGTTCAAGTGTGACAAAATTATGAGTTTGACCTTTAAACAGAACGTTTCCAAATCTCGTAGCCAAAACAAAATGTACAATGTGGGGGCCAACTAGGTCTGTGTTTTTGTCGAAGTATATGCATTTCATTTTCATTTCCAAACTCCACAAGGCCTGTAGAGATGCTCAGAAACACAGAGTCATTGTTGATGTCTTATAAACAAGTGCAGAGAACTCTACCCAGGCATTAGCATGGAGATAACAACGTTTAAAGAAATGCACCTCACCACAGACAGATATGAAGACTAATCGTTGCCTAACAGAGCTGTGGTTATTAGAGAGTGCATGGGGATCTGTGATAGCAAATGGCCAATTGGAGCAGTGATACCACTGTTGTCACTACTAATGGAGTTAGGAGGGAAATAAAGTGCAGCTGATGCTGTGATTATTGGAGGCGCAGGGAGAAGATGTGTTTCCATAAATGAGAGCCAGTCCTTGTAGCAAAGTTTCCAGCAGTGTTGCTACTTAACCCAATGATCCAGCCATTACTGTGATGGATATGGAAGAGGAGCACCAATAGCAGCACAGAGAGACACTGTGATGGATAGATAGAGAGTGTCAATAGCCAATAGCAGCACAGAGATACACTGTGATGGATAGATAGAGAGCGCCAATAGCCAATAGCAGCACAGAGAGAGGAATCAGGAGGAGAGAGATACTTGATACAGCACTCTTTCTCTGAAATACACTGAAATACTGTCCACATATACTGTACACATATACTGTACACATATACTGCACACATATACTGTACACATATACTGTCCAACAAATAAACTGATTAGCCAACATAAATGGAGCATTCACAAATAATGTGCAAGTTCACATACAAACATGCATGCACCATACGTACTGTATGTATGTGCAGACAAGGCAGGAAATCATTGTATTTTCACCAGTTGCAGTGAACCAGATACACTCATCAAGAGAGACACACATACTGCCCTGGTCAGGTAGGTTACTTTCTAAATGGAATCCGTCACAGTTACTTGTTACCTGTCCGAAATTGTCATCAGCAACCTAATTTTTGGATTACCCAAACTCAGTAACATAATCTGATTACATTCATTTACTTTGAGATGACTTTCCCCTTAAGAGGCATTAGAAGACACAAATGTATGTTACCAATTGAATGACATCTATTGCAGGATAAATCAATGTTGAAGTTTACATAGCTGGCCATATATGGATGTTAAATTTTACTTTATGGGTTGGTCATGTAGGCTTCTTCTAACCCATCGCTTTCTACTACATTAAAAACCAAAGTCTATCAGAATTCCAGTCATTGCAATAAATGTTATACCCTCTGATCTTCAAGAATAGGACTTGGAAATATGGAAGTATAGATTAACCAAATTGTTTTACCTGAGCATAACCCCAAAACTAAGGACGTATTAGCCAGCCCTACTCTGTTGTTTATGATTGTGTTGTCATGGAGGACTGATTGGGCTCATTGATTCAAGTTGAAAAATAAATGCTGCACTCATGGAATGGCATGCTTTGAGCACTTCTGAAAAGTGCTATATACATGGGAAAATGGATGCCATATGCTGCATTTGCTATAGGCCTATTGTTTACCTGTTGGTGACACTTTGATATCTTGATAGTATGCAGCTGTTTAAAGGGCAAATTCACAGATGAAACAATAACAAAATGGTCTGTCCACTGGTATCAAAAACAATGATAAATAGGCAGCATAAACTTCTTGAATTCAACCATTATTGGGTTCAAATGCACATTTAGATTTGTGAACAGCCATCCACAACAACCACAATCCATAAGGAGCAAATAGCTAACTGAGAGAGCAGCAAGGTGATTCACATCAATGCGTTACAGTATGTAGATATCAATAATAAGTGATATCCGTATCGTCGTAGACTACACCACTGCTGTCATCCTTACCTACAAGCCTTTATTCAAGTTGGATAATCTTTCGATGCCAACAGAAGTCGCACCAATGGAAGACATATCTTGGACTGTAGCCTACAAACGCCTATTCCTGCTCTTTTCCCACAATCCATCAAACGCATTTGGTGTGTCGTCATAGTGGTCTCTGATTTATGGTCAGACTCGCTCACGTTGAACAAATTTAAACTTGCGCCTTTTTTTTCAATGCTGATTTCAATGTCATTGAGAAAACACAGAAGTGACAAAGATGTTTTTCTCGCACCCATCCTTTCTGAATTTAAAAGTAATCCTCAAAGTAATCATGTAGTTTTTCTAAAGTATCTGTAATCTGATTACAATATTTTTGCTGGTAACATAACGGCTTACAGTTTTACATTTTTCTTTATACCTTACATGTAATCCGTTACTCTCCAACCCTGCCTATTGCAACTCTCAAGTACTGCATCAAGGCTCATCAGAGAGCCTGAACACTGTGCATGTACAGGGTGAGCCTGACAGTTAATTCTGGTCAAGGGTCATGAACAACTTTAAGTCAAAGATTCCATGTAAATGTGATATTGATATAACTAGTATCCTGCTTTCGCTGAAAGACCCTTAAAAGGAGAGAGAAAATGAACCAGAGATCAAACGTCCACGCATGCTATTTCCTCAATCACAGCTAGGAACGAGTTCAAACATTTCTCCCTTTCAGGGACCATGAATAGAAGGAAATGGAAGTGAAATCAGTGTGAACTCTTACTGTACATTCCAGCACAGATATGGCCAGAACATGATGTTACAGGTCACACAAGTGTAGGGATATCACAAAACGAAGACCCAATGCTTTAACTGAGGAAATTAAAGGTAGAATGATAAAAAACTGGTGAGGGAAAAACATTGAAGGTGACCCTGGCTTTTATCACCTCAAGGCTGTGAACCATTCCAGTGTACTGTACAGTGTACAGCACATTGTGACAGTTTTTCAAGAGGAATCAATATGGCTGAAATATCGTGTTTTATGAGTTGCTTCAATGGGCTGGGAGCCGTATGAGTGGAGTAATGTGTTCAACTAGATTATATTTAAACAGCCAGGACAAAGAGAGGGAGAAACAAACATGGGAGAGAGGAAGGAAAAGGATAAGATGGAGCCGGGTGAAATGGAAAAGAGAGAGAGAAAAACAACAGAAAAACAAAAAAAAAGCATTTAACTGCATTTGATTGTTCTTCACAGTAAATTACTATTTGATGTTATGTCTATACAATGAAACTAAATATAGGCATCCTCCCCCTCATCGTCATATTTAAATACAACTACCACCACCCCCAAAAACACAGAAAACCACTGGTCCCACGATTTGTGTGTGCTTGAAGGAGAACAATGTCTCCATGTCACTTTGATGTTGCTTACAGCCCAGCGGCTGTAGTAAATCATTTTTAATGGTGTTTAATTGGATAAACAGAAGGTCCAATTCTTTTTCGCAATAAATAATTTATCGAGCTCCTGTTTAATCTGTGTCAGCACAACAGCAAACATTTTCACAGGCAACACTGCCAGAGCTGGAAGGTGTTGGCATGTTTGTTGTTCTAATTGTCTTCCTCTAGTGTCCCTTCCTCTTTTTATTTTTTATTTATTTCACCTTTATTTAACCAGGTAGGCCAGTTGAGAACAAGTTCTCATTTACAACTGCGACCTGGCCAAGATAAAGCATAGCAGTGCGACACAAACAACAAAACAGAATTACACATAAACAAACATACAGTCAGTAACACAAAATAAAATAAAAATAGAAAAATCTATGTACAGTGTGTGCAAATGTAGAAAAGGCAATAAATGGGCCCTAGAGGCGAAAATAATAAAAATGTAGCATTAATACTGGAGTGATAATGTGCAGATGATGATGTGCAAGTAGAGATACTGGGGTGCAAAAGAGCAAGAGGGTAAGTAATAATATGGGGATGAGGTAGTTGGGTGTGCTATTTACAGATTGGCTGTGTACAGGTACAGTGATCTGTATGCTGCTCAGACAGCTGATGCTTAAAGTTAGTGAGGGAGCTTCAGCTTCAGATATTTTTGCAATTTGTTCCAATCATTGGCAGCAGAGAACTGGAAGGAAAGGCGGCCAAATGAAGTGTTGGCTTTGGGGATGACCAGTGCAATATACCTGCTAGAGTGCGTGCTACGGGTGGGTGTTACTATGGTGACCAGTGAGCTGGGATAAGGCAGGGCTTTACCTAGCAAAGACTTATAGATGACCTGGAGCCAGTGGGTTTGGTGACGGATATGTAGTGAAGGCCAGCCAACGAGAGCATACAGGTTGCAGTGGTGGGTGGTATATGGGGCTTAGGTGATAAAACGGATGGCACTGTGATAGACTACATCTAGTTTGCTGAGTAGAGTGTTGGAGACTATTTTGTAAATGACATCGCCAAAGTCAAGGATCAGTAGGATAGTCAGTTTTACGAGGGTATGTTTGGCAGCATGATTGAAGGAGGCTTTGTTGCGAAATAGGAAGCCGATTCTAGATTTAGGGGTGTCCAGGTGGAAAGCATGGCCAAGTGTGGAAAAATGCTTATTGAAATTATCGATTATGGAACATTTATAGGAGGTGACAGTGTTTCCAATCCTCATTGCAGTGGGCAGCTGGGAGGAGGTGCTCTTATTTTACATGTACTTTGCAGTGTCCCAAAACTTTTCGGAATTAGTGCTACAGGAAGCAAATTTATGTTTGAAAAAGCTAGCCTTAGCTTTCCTGACTGACTGGAAAGTTTCATATCGCCGGGGCTATTCGATGCTAATGCAGAACACCGCACTCTTTCCTGAGGTGATTATGAAACTGGATAATAACCATATCAACTAACCAAATAGAAATACTGTGTAGTAGATACTGAGTCTGCCTGCTTGTTCCTGGTCCCTGATGGCCTCAGGATGTGCCGAGTATGGGGAGGTGTGCAGGTGGGGGTTCCAGTGGAGTCACCGCTCTGAGTCCCTGAAAGGGTTGACACTGAAGGTCTGGTCTTGATGGTGACATCAGGTCCCCTGGTATACCACCATCACTTAGCCAGGCCAGTGTCTCTGAGGACAGGGAAGGAGACTATTCCATCCCCCAGTCACTGGTCACAGTGTCCAAAGTGCCATTCCAGCGAAAGGCTGGGCTACAGTATGTATGAATCCAGTGGCAGTGAAATGGTCATTAATGTGTTCAATTTGCCTTAATGGCTTTCTCAATCCCAGTTGTCAGTGCCATTCATCCCCATGCGGAGCTGCAATCCTGCTCCTCTCACAGCCTTTAATTAATCCATTCATCTCACAGAGAAGCGATCAATGCAGCCTGGAATGAAGGCTGCCATGGCCATGACACAGCAGCAGCACAGGAAATACAAAACACATTGCTTTACGAATATGATGTACACAGCATACGGTATGCTCACAAAACATCCCACTGACTTTCTCACGTATGCAAGCATGTATGAGCAGATATGCAAAATGATGCCATATTGAAAAGCAGATTTATTTGTATTTTTCCCACTTTTTCGATTTTCTCTCATCGCTGCGACTGCCCAACGGGCTCGGGAGGCGAAGGTCGAGTCATGCGTCCTCAGAAACATGACCCGTCAAACCGCGGTCCTTAACACCTGCCCGCTGAACCCGGAAGCCAGACGCACCACTGTGTTGGATGAAAACACTGCTCAAATGATGACCGAGGTCAGCCTGCAGAAGTCCGCCCCGCCACAAGGAGTCACTAGAGCACGTTGAGCCAAGTAAAGCTCCGCCGACCAAACCCTCCCCGAACCCGGACGAAGTTGGGCCAATTGTGCGCCCCCAAATGGGACTCCCGATCACAGCCGGTGGTGATACAGCCCGGGATTGAACCTGGGTCTATAGTGACGCCTCAAGCACTGCGATGCAGTGCCTTAGACTGCTGCGCCACTCAGGAGGCCTAAAATGTAGAATTTATCAATTGACATTATTATAAAAACTTCTTGCAACCAATAGAATGCTATACAGTATATACAGTACGGGGGTTACAACAATCCCAGCTCTGCAGACTTTGCTGTGAAGCGGCAGAGTCATTGGATCATTTGTTTTGGTACCGTCCTTACACCTTACAGTGCTTTCGGAAAGTTTTCAGACCCCTTAACTTTTTCCACATTTTGTTATGTTACAGCTTTACTCTAAAATTTATTAACATTTTTTATTCTCATCAATTTACACAAAATATCACATAATGACAAAGCGAAAACAGGTCTTTAGAAATTGTAGCTAATTTATTAAAAATAAAAAACAGAAATACCTTATTTACGTAAGTATTCAGACACTTTGCTATGAGACTCGAAATTGTGCTCAGGTGCATCTTGTTTCCATTGGTCGTCCTTGAGATGTTTCTACAACTTGATTGGAGTCCCCCTGTGGCAAATTCAATTGATTTGACTTGATTTGGAAAGGCACACACCTCTCTATATAAGGTCCAACAGTTGACAGTGCATGTCAGAGCAAAAACCAAGTGATGAGGTCGAAGGAATTATCCGTAGAGCTCCGAGACAGGATTGTGTTGAGGCACAGATCTGGGGAAGGTTACCTAAACCTTTCTGCAGCATTGAAGGTCCCCAAGAACACAGTGGTCTCTACCATTCTTAAATGGAAGAAGTTTGTAACCACCAAGACTCTTCCTCTTCCTAGGCACGGCCAAACTGAGCAATCGGGGGTGAAGGGACTTGGTCAGGGAAGTGACCAAGAACCCGATGGTCACTCTGAAGGAGCTCCAGAGTTCCTCTGTGGAGATGGGAGAACCTTCCAGAAGGACAACCATCTCTGCAGCACTCCACCAATCAGGCCATTATGGTAGAGTAGCCAGACGGAAGCCACTCCTCAGTAAAAAGGCACATCACAGCCCGCTTGGAGTTTGCCAAAAAGCCCCTAAAGCACCCTCAGACCATGAGAAACAAGATTCTCTGGTCTGATGAAACTAAGATTGAACTCTTTGACCTGAATGCCAAGCGTCACGTCTGGAGGAAACCTGGCATCCTCCCTACGGCGAAGCATGGTGGTAGCAGCATCATTCTGTGGGGATGTTTTTCAGAGGGAGGGACTGGGAGACTAATCAGGATTGAGGGAAAGATGAACGGAGCAAAGTACAGAGAGATCCTTTATGAAAATGTGCTCCAGAGCGCTCAAAACCTCAGACTGGGGTGAAGGTCCACCTTCTAACAGGACAACAACCCTAAGCACACAGCCAAGACAACGCAAGAGTGTCTTCAGGACAAGTCTATGAATGTCCTTGAGTGGCCCGGCCAGAGCCCTGACTTGAACCCAGTCGAACATCTCTGGAGAGGCCTGAAAATAGCTGTGCAGCGATGCTTCCCATCCAACCTGACAAAGTTTGACAGGATTTGCAGAGAAGAATGGGAGAAACTCCCCAAATACAGGTGTGCCAAGCTTGTAGCGTCACACCCAAGAAGACTCAAGGCTGTATTTGCTGCCAAAGTTGCTTCAATAAAATACTGAACAAATGACAAATCTGCCCAATTCCAGCCTTGCTGAAGCACCCCCAGATCATCACCGATCCTCCACTAAATTTCCCAGTGGGTGCACGAAACTCCAGGTCCCGCACCCACTGTGAAATTTGGTGAAGGATCAGTGATGATCTGGGGGTGCTTCAGCAAGGCTGGAATCGGGCAGATTTGTCATTGTGTAGGACACATGAATCAAGCCATGTACAAGGTTTTCCTGGAAGAAAATGCACTTCCTTCTGCTCTGACAATGTTCCCACACTCTGAGGATTGTTTTTTCCAGCAGGACAATGCTCCATGCCACACAGCCAGGTCAATCAAGGTGTGGATGGAGGACCACCAGATCAAGACCCTGTCATGTCCAGCCCAACCTCCAGACCTGAACCCCATTGAAAACCTCTGGAATGTGATCAAGAGGAAGATGGATGGTCACAAGCCATCAAACAAAGCAGAGCTGCTTGAATTGTTGTGCCAGGAGTGGCATAAAGTCACCCAACATCAACGTGAAAGACTGGTGGAGAGCATGCCAAGATGCATGAAAGCTGTGATTAAAAATCAGGGTTATTCCACCAAATATTGATTTCTGAAGTCTGCCTACGTTAAAACATTAGTATTGTGTTGTTCATAAATGAATATGAGCTTATTTTCTTTGCTTTATTCGAGGTCTGACAACACTACATATTTGTTGTTATTTTGACCAGTTGTCATTTTCTGCAAATAAATGCTCTAAATGACAATATGTTTATTTGGAATTTTGGAGGAATGTTGTCAGTCGTTTATAGAATAAAACAAAAAGGTAAATTTTACCCAAACACATACCTATAAATAGTAAAACCAGAGAAACTGATCATTTTTCAGTGGTCTCTTAATTATTTCGAGAGTTGTGTATATATATATACACTGCTCAAAAAAATAAAGGGAACACTTAAACAACACATCCTAGATCTGAATGAAAGAAATAATCTTATTAAATACTTTTTTCTTTACATAGTTGAATGTGCTGACAACAAAATCACACAAAAATAATCAATGGAAATCCAATTTATCAACCCATGGAGGTCTGGATTTGGAGTCACACAAAATTAAAGTGGAAAACCACACTACAGGCTGATCCAACTTCGATGTAATGTCCTTAAAACAAGTCAAAATGAGGCTCAGTAGTGTGTGTGGCCTCCACGTGCCTGTATGACCTCCCTACAATGCCTGGGCATGCTCCTGATGAGGTGGCGGATGGTCTCCTGAGGGATCTCCTCCCAGACCTGGACTAAAGCATCCGCCAACTCCTGGACAGTCTGTGGTGCAACGTGGCGTTGGTGGATGGAGCGAGACATGATGTCCCAGATGTGCTCAATTGGATTCAGGTCTGGGGAACGGGCGGGCCAGTCCATAGCATCAATGCCTTCCTCTTGCAGGAACTGCTGACACACTCCAGCCACATGAGGTCTAGCATTGTCTTGCATTAGGAGGAACCCAGGGCCAACCGCACCAGCATATGGTCTCACAAGGGGTCTGAGGATCTCATCTCGGTACCTAATGACAGTCAGGCTACATCTGGCAAGCACATGGAGGGCTGTGCGGCCCCCCAAAGAAATGCCACCCCACACCATGACTGACCCACCGCCAAACCGGTCATGCTGGAGGATGTTGCAGGCAGCAGAACGTTCTCCATGGCGTCTCCAGACTCTGTCACGTCTGTCACATGTGCTCAGTGTGAACCTGCTTTCATCTGTGAAGAGCACAGGGCGCCAGTGGCGAATTTGCCAATCTTGGTGTTCTCTGGCAAATGCCAAACGTCCTGCACGGTGTTGGGCTGTAAGCACAACCCCCACCTGTGGACGTCGGACCCTCATACCACCCTCGTGGAGTCTGTTTCTGACCGTTTGAGCAGACACATGCACATTTGTGGCCTGCTGGAGGTCATTTTGCAGAGCTCTGGCAGTGCTCCTCCTGCTCCTCCTTGCACAAAGGCGGAGGTAGCGGTCCTGCTGCTGGGTTGTTGCCCTCCTACGGCCTCCTCCACGTCTCCTGATATACTGGCCTGTCTCCTGGTAGCGCCTCCATGCTCTGGACACTACGCTGACAGACACAGCAAACCTTCTTGCCACAGCTCGCATTGATGTGCCATCCTGGATGAGCTGCACTACCTGAGCTACTTGTGTGGGTTGTAGACTCCGTCTCATGCTACCACTAGAGTGAAAGCACCGCCAGCATTCAAAAGTGACCAAAACATCAGCCAGGAAGCATAGGAACTGAGAAGTGGTCTGTGGTCACCCCCTGCAGAACCACTCCTTTATTGGGGGTGTCTTGCTTATTGCCTATAATTTCCACCTGTTGTCTATTCCATTTGCACAACAGCATGTGAAATTTATTGTCAATCAGTGTTGCTTCCTAAGTGGACAGTTTGATTTCACAGAAGTGTGATTGACTTGGAGTTACATTGTGTTGTTTAAGTGTTCCCTTTATTTTTTTGAGCAGTATATATCCAGGCCAACGGTGGCTACTTTGAAGAATCTCAAATATAAAATATATTTTGATTTGTTTAACACTTTTCTGGTTACTGCATGATTCCATATGTGTTGTTTCATAGTTTTGATATATTCACTATTATTCTGCAATGTAGAAAATAGTAAAAATAAAAAATAAATAAACTTGAATGAGTAGGTGTGTCCAAACTTTTGACTGGTACTGTATATGTACACTGCATATTTACAAAACAATATATGGGGGATTAGAAATGATGCAGACGATTACATTGATGGAAGCTACAATCTATCTGCAATATTAAAGCTGATCTACCCCCTAAATAAAATAAATAAATACATAAATAAATAAAAATCATGTATGGGCAGACATATGGTATGCACACATATATAAGGTAACATTCGTCTAGGTTATTTACACAAAGACATTTTTAAAGAAAATAAAAATAGACTGAGAAATGTAAAATAAAATAAATACTGTCACATAGAACCGATAGGTGCATTGAAAGGTGTTGTTTCACAGGGTCAACCATAGAAGTAGAGCGCCCCTGGAGCTAATTAGGGCTGCCTTGTGAAAGGGCACATCTTCAGATTGTTCACCTTGGCGGCTTGGGTATTCAAACCAGCAACCTTGTTTACTAGCCCAACACTCTAACCGCTACCCTGGCCTGCCTATCCTATAAATCACAAGTAACTATAACATTCAAATACCTCTACATTCAGGGCATGTCCCAAGTCATATTCATATTACAAAACTATACAATTAGTTCCATTCCCACTAGACATTATTTTTCCATTACGATACCCATCTAATTAGTTTCCCATCGGAAGTGTCATGTACTGCATATGAAAAATCTATTTCCAATGTATGTAATTTTAAGGAGGCTGGGAGTATTTCTATTTCCAGACTACCCACAGTACGAGTGGCCGCCAGCCTGCCTAATATGATGCTTATAAGAAGGGAAAGCTTGTTAAAAGGACATGTTAGAGCTGTAATTGATTCATATTGGGTGATAGAGGATGAGGCTGTGTGTGTGTTGGAACACTGCACCATAATCACGCAGCACCATAGGGGGTGCTCCTCTCCTCTCCTCTCCTCTCCTCTCCTCTCCTCTCCTCTCCTCTCCTCTCCTCTCCTCTCCTCTCCTCTCCTCTCCTCTCCTCTATACAGTACCTGAACCCAGAGCCCACCACTAAATCCCCCCCTGCCTCGGCCCGGCCACCAGGCCCAAGGATCAATAAGTAATTTTTTGCAGCTGATTAGTTTGCGGCAGGAAGGTGGACGCCGTCAGATCTGTCCTGAGGATATAATCAAGCACTAAAAAGTAGTGTTTTTGCTGCTGTAATGGGAGTATAGGTGGGGGTAATGGTATGATGTGATACATGTTTTGGGAGGAGATGAACAGGAGGCCATGATGGAGGAAAAAGACCATAGAGAAGCAGCAGGGAGATGCCTTAACACACACAGGGCTGGCTAGAAACCCCTAGCTCAGAACCACTGACCAGGTCCTAAAAAAGATAAATTAATGCCATTCTTTCAATTGAGAGAATCCGTGATCGTGGAAGCATGCCTTCAATCAGCTGGTTGAAATTGAAAACAGCCCTTGTTGTTTTCAGTGTGATCAGGGTGGAGAGGAAGAGAGTAAAGGAGTGGAGAGTAAAAGAGTGGAGAGTAGAGGAGAGGAGAGTAAAGAAGAGGAGAATAAAGGAGAGGAGAGTAAAGGAGAGGAGAGTCAAGGAGAGGAGAGTAAAGGAGAGGAGAGTCAAGGAGAGGAGAGTGAAGGAGAGGAGAATAAAGGAGAGGAGAGTAAAGGAGAGAAGAGTGAAGGAGAGGAGAATAAAGGAGAGGAGAGTAAAGGAGAGGAGAGTGAGGGAGAGGAGAGTAAAGGAGAGGAGAGTGAAGGAGAGGAGAGTGAGGGAGAGGAGAGGAGAGTGAAGGAGAGGAGAGTGAGGGAGAGGAGAGTAAAGGAGAGGAGAGTAAAGGAGAGCAGAGTAAAGGAGAAGATGAGAAAGGCAAAGTGTATTGAAGGAGGAGAGTGGAGAGAAGTAATTTAAAGTTGTTAGGCTCCAGTGAGAGCTGCAGTAAATTCCTCCGTCTTTGCTCCTGAAAGACTAATGGCCTCACCACAGATATGAGGGCAGGAGGCATTAAACAAATATATGTCTCTCTTTAAACATGGCAACGTTTCCATGGCGACACCAACCTATGGAACATTCCATTAAAAAAATTATGTGGCATACACACACACACACACACACACACACACACTGAAACACGTGTTTGTATGTGTATGAGAAATACCACTACGTCTTCCAGAGGGTGGTTCTGAATTGCAGGTGCAGGTAATGTGCTTTTTTCATCTTCTGCTGATGTGATGGATGCTGGTGAAAGTGGATGACAGAGAGAGATTGTACCCTTGACCACTTCCCCCCACAGACACACTACAGGGTTCAACCATACAAAAACATCAGCTCAAACTGTATCTTCACTCTCCAAGACAGGAGATCCAGCTCAGCACTGCAATTCACCCATAATACCAGGTCTGGTGATCAACATTAAACCATCTTTAACTGATGCCAGTCCTAGTAGGGATTCATTGAACCATCTTTAACTGATGCCAGTCCTAGTAGGGATTCATTGAGCCATCTTTAACTGATGCCAGTCCTAGTAGGGATTCATTGAGCCATCTTTAACTGATGCCAGTCCTAGTAGGGATTCATTGAACCATCTTTAACTGATGCCAGTCCTAGTAGGGATTCATTGAGCCATCTTTAACTGATGCCAGTCCTAGTAGGGATTCATTGAGCTATCTTTAACTGATGCCAGTCTTAGTAGGGATTCATTGAACCATCTTTAACTGATGCCAGTCCTAGTAGGGATTCATTGAACCATCTTTAACTGATGCCAGTCCTAGTAGGGATTCATTGAGCCATCTTTAACTGATGCCAGTCCTAGTAGGGATTCATTGAGCCATCTTTAACTGATGCCAGTCCTAGTAGGGATTCATTGAGCCATCTTTAACTAATGCCAGTCCTAGTAGGGATTCATTGAACCATCTTTAACTGATGCCAGTCCTAGTAGGGATTCATTGAGCCATCTTTAACTGATGCCAGTCCTAGTAGGGATTCATTGAACCATCTTTAACTGATGCCAGTCCTAGTAGGGATTCATTCAGCCATCTTTAACTGATGCCAGTCCTAGTAGGGATTCATTGAGCCATCTTTAACTGATGCCAGTCCTAGTGGGGATTCATTGAGCCATCTTCCATTCACTGTGTTTTCAGGGGGTTATGGAGAAAGCCTTATCAGCAGGTCTTCTGCATTAGTTTATTAAATATAAACTACTGACTTTCACTGTTGACCTCTTTAATCTCCCCTCTCTAATCCATCAAATGAAATGTTAGTAGTCACATGCTTGATAAACAACAGGTGTAACAGTGAAATGCTTACTGACGGTCCCTTCCCAACAATGCAGAGAGAAAAATGAGAAATAGTTTAAGAAAAATAGAACAATAAGAACAAAAGGAATACATTTAAAAATAACAACACATGGTATAAATACACAATGAGTAACGATAACTTGGTTATATCAGCAATATCTTCCACTATACTTTCCCCCCAGTTAGTTATTATGGAACAGGACATGTATGCCCTGTATATTTCCACCTACAGGTTAACTGTTTATACTCTGTATACACACACCACTGTCATTCTCTCTGTAACAACTCGGCTATAACGGTGACAGTGTCAGAGGGCAGTGTCAGAGGGTGAGCCAGACATCTTAGTGTCTGAAAAGCCAAGGCATGGTGAGTAATGGCTGCCGTGAACTCTGCTAAGTGACATGTCTCTCTATTAAACAGCTTCCATACGGTGGTACAAAAAAGCCCTGCAGTCAGTCTGCTGTTATCCATCAGGAATAAAAGTTGTCACAACCAACAACCAACACTCACCAGCCTTCACTAGAAGCTCTCTGTTCACAGTTAACTGTTCTCTCACACCAGGTCTCTGGTACTTTCCTTTCTGGGTGGATCAGCAGGGGTTATATACAGAGCATTCGGAAAGTATTCAGACCCCTTCCCTTTTTCCACATTTTGTTACTTACAGCCTTATTCTAAAATGAATAAAATAAAACATTGTCCTCATCAATCTACACACAATCCACCATAATGACAGATGAAAAACATATATATATATTTGGGGGGGGGAATATTAAAAACATTATTTTTTATTAAAAATAAAAACACAGATATATCTTATTTACATAAGTATTCATACCCTCTGCTATGAGACTTGGAGGAGAGGAGAGGAGAGGAGAGGAGGGTAAAGGAGAGTAGAGTAAAGGAGATGAGAGTTGTGGAGAGTAGAGTAGAGTAGAGTAGAGTAGAGTAGAGTAGAGTAGAGGAGAGGAGAGGAGAGGAGAGTAAAGGAGAGTAGAGTAAAGGAGATGAGAGTAGTGGAGATTAGAGTAGAGTAGAGTAGAGTAGAGGAGAGGAGAGGAGAGGAGAGGAGAGGAGAGGAGAGGAGAGTAAAGGAGAGGATAATATAGGAGAGTAGAGGAGGGTAAAGGAGAGTAGAGTAGTGGAGAGTAGAGGAGAGGAAAGTAAAAGAGAGGAGAGTAAAGGAGAGTAAAGGAAAAGAGAGTAAAGGAGTGTGGAGGAGAAGAGAGTAAAGGGGAGGAGTGTAAAGGAGAGGAGAGTAGAGGAGAGTAAAGGAGAGTAGAGTAGATGAGAGTAGTGGAGAGTAGAAGAGAGTAGTGGAGAGTAGAGGAGAAGAGAGTAAAGGAAAGGAGAATATAGGAGAGTAAAGGAGAGTAGAGAAGAGGAGAGTAAAGGAGATGAGAGTAGTGGAGAGTAGAGTAGTGGAGAGTAGAGAAGAGGAGAGTAAAGGAGAGGAGAGTAGTGGAGAGTAGAGTAGTGGAGAGTAGAGTAGTGGAGAGTAGAGAAGAGGAGAGTAAAGGAGATGAGAGTAGTGGAGAGTAGAGTAGTGGAGAGTAGAGAAGAGGAGAGTAAAGGAGAGGAGAGTAGTGGAGAGTAGAGTAGTGGAGAGTAGAGAAGAGGAGAGTAAAGGAGAGGAGAGTAAAGGAAAGGAGAATATAGGAGAGTAAAGGAGAGGAGAGTAAAGGAAAGGAGAGTAAAATAAAATCACAGAAATATCTAATTTGGATAAGTATTCAGACCCTCTGCTGTGTGACTTGAGATTGAGCTCAGGTGCGTCCTGTTTCCATTGATCATCCTTGACATGTTTTTACAACTTTATTGAATATGATTTGGAAAGGCTATTTAAGGTCCCACAGTTGACAGGTCATGTCAGAGCAAAAACTAAGCCATGAGGTTGAAGGAATTGTCCATAGAACTCCTAGACAGGATTGTGTCGAGGCACAGGTCTGGGGAAGGGTACCAACAAATGTCTGCAGCATTGGAGGTCCCCAATAACTCAGTGGCCACCATAATTCTTAAACGGAAGAAGTTTGTAACCAACAAGACTCTTCCTAGAGCTGGCTGCCCAGCCAAACTGAGCAATCAGGGGAGAAGGGCCTTGGTCAGGGAGGTGAGGGTCATTCGGAGAAAGCTCCAGAGTTCCAAGGTGGAGATGGGAGAACCTTCCAGAAGGACAACCATCTCTGCAGCACTCCACCAATCAGACCTTTATGGTAGAGTGGCCAAATAGAAGACACTCCTCAGTAAAAGGCACATGAGAGCCCGCTTGGAGTTTGCCAAAAGACACCTAAAGACTCTCATACCCTGAGAACAAGATTCTCTGGTCTGATGAAACCAAGATTAAACTCTTTGGCCTGAATGCCAAGCGTCATGTCTGAAGGAAACCTGGCACCATCCCTACGGTGAAGCATGGTGGTGGCAGCATCATGCTGTGGGGATGTTTTTCAGCGGCAGGGACTGGGAGACTAGTCAGAATTGAAAGAAAGATGAACGGAGCAAAGTACAGAGAGATCCTTGATGAAAACCTGCTCCAGAGAGCTCAGGACCTCAGACTGGGGCGAAGGTAACACCTTCCAACAGGACAACAGCCCTAAAAGCACACAGCCAAGACTACGCAAGAGTGGCTTCAGGAAAAGTCTCTGAATGTCCTTGAGTGGCCCAGCCAGAGCCCGGACTTGAACCCAATCAAACATCTCTGAAGAGACCTGAAAAAATCTATGCAGCAACTCTCCCCATCCAAACTGACAGAGCTTGCGAAGATCTGCAGAGAAGAATGGGAGAAACTCCCCATATACAGGTGTGCCAAACAGACTCAAGGCTGTAATCGCTGCCGAAGGTGATTCAACATGGTACTGAGTAAAGGGTCTGAATACTTATGTAAATGTATTATTTCAAATGTATTATTTTCATTTGCAAAAATGTCTAAAAACCTGTTTTTGCTTTGTCATTAATGTGTATTGTGTGTAGATTGATGATGAAAAAACATTTTTTTAAATAAATTTTAGAACAAGGCTGTAACGTAACAAAATGTGGAGTCAAGGGGTTTGAAGACTTTCAAAATGCTCTGTCTCTATATATATATGTACACTGTATACTGAACCAACATAAAAATTAGATATGTAAAGTGTTGGTCCTATGTTTTATGAGCTGAAATAAAAGATCCCAGAAATGTTCCATATGCACAAAAAGCTTATTTCTCTAAAATTTTTTGCACAAATTTGTTCACATCCTTGTTAGTTATCATTTCTCCTTTGCCAAGATAATCCATCCACCTGACACGTGTGGCTTATCAAGAAGTTGATTAAACTGCATGATCATTACACAGGTCCACCTTGTGCTGGGGACAATCAAAGGCCACTTTAAAATGTGCAGTTTTGTCACACAACACAATACCACAGATGTCTCAGATGTTTTGAGGGACTGTGCAATTGTCATGCTGACAGCAGGAATGTCGACCAGAGCTGTTGCCAGAGAATTGAATGTTAATTTCTCCAACATAAGCCACCTCCAACATCATTTTAGAGAATTTGGCAGTACGTCCAACTGGCCTTACAACCGCAGACCACGTGTAACCAGTCCAGCCAAGGACCTCCATTTCTGGCTTCTTCACCTGCGGGATCGTCTGAGACCAGCCACACGGACAGCTGATGAAACTGAGGAGTATTTCTGTCTGTAATAAAGCCCTTTAGTGGGGAATAACACATTCTGATTGGCTGGGCCTGGCTCCCCAGTGGGTGGGACCCTGCCCAGTCATGTGAAATCCATAGATTAGATTAGGACCTAAGGAATTCATTTCAATTGACTAATTTCCTTATATGAACTGTAACTCAGAAAAATTGTTGAAATTACTGCATGTTGCGTTTACATTTTCATTCAGTATATATATCAGGGACATTGTGGAGTTTTTCTCCCTGGGTCCTGTGGTGGTCGTAAAGGGTCTGTGTGTTTAACAACATGGTGGCCAGGCTTAGGGCTTCTCATATTCACACACAGGTAGACTGGGACTGATTTAGTACCAGGTCATAAAGGTGACGTCTCAGGAAGGGCTCTGTGTGTGCATATTTAAGCCTGTCAGGCTCTCTCTCTCTCTCTCTCTCTCTCTCTCTCTCTCTCTCTCTCTCTCTCTCTCTCTCTCTCTCTCTCTCTCTCTCTCTCTCTCTCTCTCTCTCTCTCTCTCTCTCTCTCTCTCTCTCTCTCTCTCCACATGTAACAAATGTGCCATTCTCTCTCCTGAAATCACGGGTTTGACCTCGAGGCAAAACATCAACACTGGCTTTTAAATCTAAAAAATTCTGGATATATAACTGGTGGGTGGGCAATTTGGGAACATAAAATATAAAAGTGTTTGAAGCAGCACACTTGCAGCACAGATAAATAGAGAGCAAGTGGTCTCATCTGGTAGAACAGTGTCCTCTCCTGGACACTGTCAGAATGGCTTTGATGGAGATACAGACTACAGAGTAGAAACATATACTGACTACATATTAGAGACAGATATATACTACAGATTATAGACAGATACAGACTACAGATTATAGACAGATATAGACTACAGAGCAGAGACATATATAGACTACAGATTATAGACAGATACAGACTACAGAGTAGAGACAGATAGAGACTACAGACTAGAGACAGATATATATACTACAGATTATAGACAGATATAGACTACAGAGTAGAGACATAAAGAGACTACAGATTAGAGACAGATATAGACTACATATTAGAGACAGATATAGACTACAGGTTAGAGACAGATAAAGACTACAGAGTAGAGACAGATATAGACTACAGACTAGAGACAGATATAGACTACAGGTTAGAGACAGATATAGACTACAGAGTAGAGACAGATATAGACTACAGACTAGAGACAGATATAGACTACAGATTAGAGACAGATATGGACTACAGATTAGAGACAGATATATATACTACAGATTAGAGACAGATATAGACTACAGATTAGAGACAGATATGGACTACAGATTAGAGACAGATATGGACTACAGATTAGAGACAGATATATATACTACAGATTAGAGACAGATATAGACTACAGATTAGAGACAGATATGGACTACAGATTAGAGACAGATATGGACTACAGATTAGAGACAGATATGGACTACAGATTAGAGACAGATATGGACTACAGATTAGAGACAGACATATATACTACAGATTAGAGACAGACATATATATATATACTACAGATTAGAGACAGATATAGACTACAAAGTAGAGACAGATATGGACTACAGAGTAGAGACATAAAGAGACTACAGATTAGAGACAGATATATACTACAGATTATAGACAGATATAGACTACAGTGAAGAGACATATATAGACTACAGAGTAGAGACATAAAGAGACTACAGAGTAGAGACATATATAGACTACAGATTAGAGACATATATAGACTACAGATTAGAGACATATATAGACTACAGATTAGAGACATATATAGACTACAGATTAGAGACAGATATAGACTACATATTAGAGACAGATAAAGACCACAGGTTAGAGACTGATATAGACTACAGATTAGAGACAGATAAAGACGACAGGTTAGAGACAGATATAGACTACAGAGTAGAGACAGATATAGACTACAGGGTAGAGACAGATATAGACTACAGATTAGAGACAGATATGGACTACAGATTAGAGACAGATATATAGACTACAGATTAGAGACAGTTATGGACTACAGAGTAGAGACAGATATGGACTACAGACTAGAGACAGATATAGACTACAGATTAGAGACAGATATAGACTACAGAGTAGAGACAGATAGAGACTACAGATTAGAGACAGATAGAGACTACAGATTAGAGACAGATATAGACTACAGAGTAGAGACAGATATAGACCACAGATTAGACAGATAGAGACTACAGATTAGAGACAGATATAGACTACAGAGTAGAGACAGATATAGACCACAGATTAGAGACAGATAGAGACTACAGATTAGAGACATATAGACTACAGAGTAGAGACAGATAGAGACTACAGATTAGAGACAGATATAGACTACAGAGTAGAGACAGATAGAGACTACAGATTAGAGACAGATAGAGACTACAGATTAGAGACAGATAGAGACTACAGATTAGAGACAGATATAGACTAAAGATTAGAGACAGATAGAGACTACAGATTAGAGACAGATATAGACTACAGAGTAGAGACAGATAGAGACTACAGATTAGAGACATATAAATCAACACTCACTGCCTTGTTACAGAACATGGAAATTAAGCACAATTATATTTTCATTTTCTAAAAATGTAAAGTTGTACAAGTTACATTTCATTATGTGGTATAAAGGGGATGCTAGTGAAAGTAAGAGGACAATATCTAGGGATGAATACAACGTGAAAAAACATTAAAGTCAAATGGTTGGAAATGCTTTGATTGTTCTGTGGATGGAGATAAATTACCAGCCATTTTTTTCAGCACAATACTCCCAAATGATCAAGAGCATTAAAACAAAGAAGAGACTCTCCACAGCACAGGGGGATTGGAACAAACTGTCTGCTCCCTGTGAATCTCCCCCAAAACTGCAAATAGTCCCCTGATATCACTACAATTCAATAGCATGTTATCTTCCAGAGAACTGCAGACCAGCGTACATCTGGAGAGATACTGTAACGAACAGAAGAACACTACAGACAGATAGACATGATGTCAGAGGGACTTTTCACATGCTACTGATGTAACTGTTCCCACTAACAGCTAGTTAACAGTTAACAGCTAGTCATAAGCCATTTATACTGACATCAAAGCTCCTCTTTCAGCCCTCTGCACAGAAGTTAGCTTTTCATTTGTATCTGCATTCTGCACACATCCCTCTTTCACTCACCAGCACTGTATCATAGGCCTTAGTTAGTGCAGCAAATTAAAAGCCAACAGCTATACACTGACAATAAATGTAGCGGACCTCTGGTGGAAAAGCAATATGAATACATTACTACCATCACCACAACATCCAGCTCCCATTCAACTGACCTATCACTGCTACAGAATCTCTCACATACACACACACACACACACACACGCACACACGCACACGCACACACGCACGTGCGCACACACACACACACACACACACACACACACACACACACACACACACACACACACACACACAGTGCACTATCCATCTGGTATCAGTGTCAGCTCCCCCGGGGCACACGCCCCCGAACAGTAATTGTTTCTGTAATGTACATCTCACTTCATGCAGCGCAATCACCCCACACAAACACACAACCCCCCCCCCCCCCACACACACACACACACACACACACACACACACACACACACACACTGGTGGGGGTGGGGTGGAGGTGGGGTGGAGGTGGGGTGGGGTGGAGGTGGGGTTGAGGTGGTGTGGGGTGGAGGTGGAGGTGGGGTGGGGTGGAGGTGGGGTTGAGGTGGTGTGGGGTGGAGGTGGTGGTGGGGGTGGGGTGGGTTGGAGGTGGGGTGGAGGTGGAGGTGGGGTGGAGGTGGGGTGGAGGTGGGGTGGGGGTGGAGGTGGGGTTGGGGTGGTGTGGGGTGGAGGTGGAGGTGGAGGTGGGGTGGAGGTGGGGTGGAGGTGGAGGTGGGGTTGAGGTGGTGTGGTGTGGGGTGGAGGTGGAGGTGGAGGTGGGGTGGTGTGGTGGGGTGGAGGTGGGGGTGGGGTGGAGGTGGGGTGGGGGTGGAGGTGGGGTGGGGGTGGTGTGGGGTGGAGGTGGAGGTGGAGGTGAGGTGGAGGTGGGGTGGAGGTGGAGGTGGGGTTGAGGTGGTGTGGGGTGGAGGTGGGGTGGAGGTGGGGTGGAGGTGGGGTGGGGTGGAGGTGGGGTGGAGGTGGGGTGGAGGTGGAGGTGGGGGTGGAGGTGGGGTGGAGGTGAGGTGGAGGTGGGGTGGAGGTGGGGGTGGAGGTGGGGTGTGTTTGAAGTGTTGAGATGAACCGCAGCAGAACACCACCCCAGGTTGGCTTTAAAAGCAGTATCAAATCAAATCAATTCGTGGATAATCCGCTCCATGAATCTGGAATGAAAGGGTCAATTTAGGGGGAATGATGGGAAAACATTTACATACCTGTAGATTTATACAGGGTTTTAAGTCTGCGTTAAAAGACACAATTAGATGAGTATGTAGGCAGCTATCCCTCTGAGAATGTTCCCCCACACACACAGTCTGATCCTCTACCCTCTCTGCTGCTCCTCCCACTGCTCCAAGGCAACCAGACACCACCAGGGATGTAGATGTGACAAACAGGATTTCAGACCCCACAATCCTCAATCCTCCCTGCCAATTAATGACGTTAATTGGTTGGGCTGATGCCAAGTAGTGCCAATGACAGCCGAAATCAAAGACAAGTTTTGTTTTGGGTTTCAATAAACATTGATACACTGTCCGTTCCAATTGTCATGGCATTCAGGGGTTATGAATATTTATGTTTTAACCCGGCCGTTAAAACATGTGGTCCTGTAATACTAGAAAACCTCCAGTGTTACTGATCTACAGGCCTCTTATGACTGATCCCTAGTGTTACTGATCTACAGGCCTATCATGACTGATCCCTAGTGTTACTGATCTACAGGCCTCTTATGACTGATACAGGCCTATCATGACTGATCCCTAGTGTTACTGATCTACAGGCCTCTTATGACTGATCCCTAGTGTTACTGATCTACAGGCCTCTTATGACTGATCCCTAGTGTTACTGATCTACAGGCCTCTTATGACTGATCCCTAGTGTTAATACACTACAGGCCTCTTATGAATGATCCCTAGTGTTACTGATCTACAGGCCTCGTATGACTGATCCCCAGTGTTACTGATCTACAGGCCTCTTATGATTGATTATTTAAATGTTATTTTCTATTTAACCTTAATTTCACTAGGCAAGTCAGTGAAGAACAAGTTCTTATTTACAATGACGGCCTACTCCGGCCAAACCTGGACGACGCTGGGCCTATTGTGAGCCGCCCTCCAATCACAGACGGTTGTGACACAGCCTGGAATCGAAATCAATTCTAAAAGCTTTAACAAGAGCAAGGTATTTTGTTTCATTTTAAAACAGCATCACATTTTGTAAAAGCAGAATATTTCAGGTCATCCTACCCCCCCTAACCTTTGACCCCCTAACAGCTAATTCCATGAGTGAAAGCACATAATTGTTTTTAGACAGACACTCTGGAGCCCAGTGTTACTGTACCGCAGGCCTCTTATGACTGATCACTAATGTTACTGTACTACAGGCCTCTTATGACTGATCACTAATGTTACTATACTACAGGCCTCTTATGACTGATCACTAATGTTACTATACTACAGGCCTCTTATGACTGATCCTTAGTGTTGATATACTACAGGCCTCTTATGACTGATCCCTAGTGTTACTGATTTACAGGCCTCTTATGACTGATCCCTAGTGTTACTGATTTACAGGCCTCTTATGACTGATCCCTAGTGTTACTGATTTACAGGCCTCTTATGACTGATCCCTAGTGTTACTGATTTACAGGCCTCTTATGACTGATCCTTAGTGTTAATACACCACAGGCCTCGTATGACTGATCCCTAGCGTTACTATCCTACAAGCCTCTTATGACTGATCACTAGTGATACTGTACTACAGGCTTCTTATGACTGATCCCTAGCGTTACTATCCTACAAGCCTCTTATGACTGATCCTTAGTGTTAATACACTACAGGCCTCTTATGACTGATCTCTAGTGTTAATACACTACAGGCCTCTTATGACTGATCTCTAGTGTTAATACACTACAGGCCTCTTATGACTGATCCCTAGTGATACTGTACTACAGGCCTCTTATGACTGGGGTGGAGTTTTTTTTAAATGTATTTTCAATTTATCCTTAATTTCACGAGGCAAGTCAGTGAAGAACAAGTACTTATTTACAATGCCGGCCTACCCCCGGCCAAACCTGGACGACGCTGGGCCTATTGTGAGCCGCCCTATCGGACTTCCAATCACAGACGGTTATGATACAGCCTTCAATCGAACCAGGGTATGTAGTGACGCCTTAGACCGATGCGCCGCCCAGTGTTACTGTACTGCAGGCCTCTTATGACTGATGCCCAGTGTTACTGTACTGCAGGCCTCTTATGACTGATGCCCAGTGTTACTGTTCTACAGGCCTCTTATGACTGATCCGTAGTGTTGATATACTACATGCCTCTTATGACTGATCCCTAGTGTTACTATACTACATGCCTCTTATGACTACTCTTAGAGCAGCTGAGAGGAGGAGCTCACTAGCTAGGTCAATAACCAGGAATGACTCTCCGGTTGGTTCCTTCGTATTAATGAAGAAATGGTTGCCAATGACAGAGCAGCAGGTCAGGACTGAAAGACAGCTGTAATCCCAGAATGCACTATACTATAGGAAGTGGGCAGCTATGACTGGTTTTCCAGGCCTGCACCTCCATGGCTTAGTGACTAAATATGGTCATAAACACCACAGCCATCATGACAATGACAGCGGATCAGCAGAGACAGGACATCTAACAGAAAAACACCCCTCCTGAGAGACAGTGGAATGTTAAGAACTTACACAGGGAACAGTGTTTTAGGCTTTAGTCACACTATTAACACAATACTGTATGTACTGTCATATCTATCATGTGAAGGCGGGCGAGAGCTCCTCCAAGGAAAACATAGGTTTACAACTGTGAAGAGACACTTGTCCTCAACCCTGTCTCTTGCCCACCTCCCCAAGTGACCAGTAACCACACATAAACGTATGGTTTCCCTTATTCCAGGGGTATTACAGTACACTGCCACTAATCTAACTGCTGGCTGGAACACACAATAAGAGCCACATCAGATAGGGGCCACGTCTCCATCCTGGCCATTCAGGACAGGGCCTTATCTAGAGGGAAACACTTTTCAGCTGTGCTGGGCCATCCATACGGGCTGCTGACAGTGAGCTTAGTGCTCTCTCCTGTCTCTGCCTCAGGATCCTCCACCACCAGCTCCTCTCAGACACAGCCCCAGTCTTACCACAGGAGCAGAGCCTGCTGGCAACGCTGCACAAAGGGCTATTGATTGAGCCTGTGTCAGGAGTTATCCAACTTTAATCCCACTAGCAAGCAGCATATTCCGGCAATGAATTATAGATGGCACAGGTTACAGTCCCCTATATGACCCCTATTCCCCCCTAACGCACCAAGCTAAAGTTTAATAAACTAGATTATCAACTTGCTGTGTGTGAACAACGCCGAGATGGAATTTCATATAATAGAAAAGGAAGTTGGTGCGCTGAAAGGGGGAAAGTAATCCTGATGTGAATTACAGCTGAAGGTAGGGAGGAGGTTTTCAGGGTCTGGGGAAACCTGCGTGTGTTGGAGGTGAGAGGCAGCAGGGAGGAGGTTTTCAGGGTCTGGGGAAACCTGCGTGTGTTGGAGGTGAGAGGCAGCAGGGAGGAGGTGAGAGTGTTTCTAGATGGGGGAGGCAGCAGGGAGGAGGTGAGAGTGTTTCTAGATGGGGGAGGCAGCAGGGAGGAGGTGAGAGTGTTTCTAGATGGGGGAGGCAGCAGGGAGGAGGTGAGAGTGTTTCTAGATGGGGGAGGCAGCAGGGAGGAGGTGAGAGTGTTTCTAGATGGGGGAGACAGCAGGGAGGAGGTGAGAATGTTTCTAGATGGGGGAGGCAGCAGGGAAGAGGTGAGAGTGTTTCTAGATGGGTGAGGAAGCAGGGAAGAGGTGAGAGTGTTTCTAGATGGGGGAGGCAGCAGGGAAGAGGTGAGAGTGTTTCTAGATGGGGGAGGCAGCAGGGAAGAGGTGAGAGTGTTTCTAGATGGGGGAGGAAGCAGGGAAGAGGTGAGAGTGTTTCTAGATGGGGGAGGCAGCAGGGAAGAGGTGAGAGTGTTTCTAGATGGGGGAGGAAGCAGGGAGGAGGTGAGAGTGTTTCTAGATGGGGGAGTAAGCAGGGAGGAGGTGAGAGTGTTTCTAGATGGGGGAGGAAGCAGGGAGGAGGTGAGAGTGTTTCTAGATGGGGGAGGAAGCAGGGAGGAGGTGAGAGTGTTTCTAGATGGGGGAGGAAGCAGGGAGGAGGTGAGAGTGTTTCTAGATGGGGAGGAAGCAGGGAGGAGGTGAGAGTGTTTATAGATGGGAAGGAAGCAGGGAGGAGGTGAGAGTGTTTCTAGATGGGGGAGGAAGCAGGGAGGAGGTGAGAGTGTTTCTAGATGGGGGAGGCAGCAGGGAGGAGGTGAGAGTGTTTCTAGATGGGGGAGGCAGCAGTATACAGTGATGAGAAAGGAAAGGTCTGCTATGTGTTGAGCTTGTTCAGACACAGTGCTGAATGCTTCCTCTCACACTAACAGTGTTCAACTGCAAGGATGTCTTGCTGGCTTTGGGGAATGGAACTGAACCATTATACTGAACCTCAGGTCTGAACCATTATACTGAACCTCAGGTCTGAACCTCAGGTCTGAACCATTATACTGAACCTCAGGTCTGAACCTCAGGTCTGAACCTCAGGTCTGAACCATTATACTGAACCTCAGGTCTGAACCTCAGGTCTGAACCATTACACTGAACCTCAGGTCTGAACCTCAGGTCTGAACCTCAGGTCTGAACCATTATACTGAACCTCAGGTCTGAACCTCAGGTCTGAACCTCAGGTCTGAACCATTATACTGAATCTCAGGTTTGAACCTCAGGTCTGAACCTCAGGTCTGAACCTCAGGTCTGAACCATTACACTAAACCTCAGGTCTGAACCTCAGGTCTGAACCTCAGGTCTGAACCTCAGGTCTGAACCATTACACTAAACCTCAGGTCTGAACCTCAGGTCTGAACCATTACACTAAACCTCAGGTCTGAATCTCAGGTCTGAACCATTACACTAAACCTCAGGTTTGAACCTCAGGTCTGAACCTCAGGTCTGAACCTCAGGTCTGAACCATTACACTAAACCTCAGGTCTGAACCTCAGGTCTGAACCATTACACTAAACCTCAGGTCTGAATCTCAGGTCTGAACCATTACACTAAACCTCAGGTCTGAACCTCAGGTCTGAACCTCAGGTCTGAACCTCAGGTCTGAACCATTACACTAAACCTCAGGTCTGAACCTCAGGTCTGAACCATTACACTAAACCTCAGGTCTGAATCTCAGGTCTGAACCATTACACTAAACCTCAGGTCTGAACCTCAGGTCTGAACCTCAGGTCATATCATCACCAAGTGAAGCTAGTTCAGCTGAGCACTGGGTATACTGAAAATGGTCCAGCGAGTATAGGGTCAGCAGTACCAGTAAATTCTAGTGAAATACACTGGGCACGGTCTCCTGGGTAACTGTAGAGTCACAGCCGAGGTCTCAGACACAGTAGGCAAGGTAGGTAGTAAATTGAGGGGAATGAGAAATTCAAAGTGGCAGTTACAATGTAAGATAGCATTGCATTAAACCCAATTCCCATAAAGAATAGATAATATCATTGCCTGCATGCAACATCCGTCATTATAATTGCCAAAGCCTCCGAGTTGACATGTTAAGTCATACCTCTTATCCTTTAGCATAGGGAGTAGACTCCACACTCCCTGGGGTTGAAGGGTAACTTTGACTCAATACTGAGGTCAGGCCACTGTGTTTCGTGTGTGACACCCGACCCTGTGGACTTCCTGTATCCCATGGTCGTCCCATACACAGACAGAGGCCTTTCATTACTGCCTGGTCCTGCTCCCAAATCACAGGGCTGTGCTGTGGCTGAGCCTTGGAGGGAGGGAGCCTCCCTGAAGCCAATATAATGGGATCCAGGGTCATCGTTATCAAGTACGCCGGGTCGACATCAGGGAGGACTTAATGATCCTCAAACACCTGCTTTATCCACAACACCACATTCCTCCACTCCTCCACCTTTCCTTTCCTCTTCTCTCCTCTCTCTCTCCACTCTTTTTCCTCTCCTCTCTCTCTCCTCTCCTCTCCCATTTTCTCCAGCTCTGAGGGGCGATCCTCTGTTCTTGATAGTGCTAATCCTGGTCCGTTTGACAAACCAACCCGTGTATTTATGGGAAATACTGATGTAAACATTCCTGCAGTTGCAGACTCTCAGAGCAGAGCAGAGTGGCGATGTGCGATGGAAAACAGCATGGCTGGAGGAGTCCATGGAAATGCCTCAATGTTCATGATTATACAGAGCATTCGGGAAAGTATTCAGACCACTTGACTTTTTCCACATTTTGTTACATTACAGCATTATTCAAAAATGTATTAAATAAATGTTTTTCATCATCAATCTACACACAATACCCCATAATGACAAAACAGGTTTTTAGACATTTTTGCAAATTTATAAAAAACAACAACAACAGAAATACCTTATTTACATAAGTATTCAGACCCTTTGCTATGAGACTTGAAATTGAGCTCAGGTGCATCCTGTTTCCATTGATAATCCTTGAGATGTTTCTACAACTTGATTGGAGTCCACCTGTGATAAATTCAATCGATTGGACATGATTTGAAAAGGCACATACCTGTCTATATAAGGTCCCACAGTTGACAGTGCATGTTAGAGCAAAAACCAAGCCGTGAGGTCAAAGGAATTGTCTGTAGAGCTACGAGACAGGATTGTGTTGAGGCACAGATTTGGGGAAGGGTACCAAAAAATGTCTGCAGCATTGAAGATCCCCAAGAACACAATGGTCTCCACCAAGACTCTTCCTAGAGTTGACTGCCTGGCCAAACTGAGCAAACGGGGGAGAAGGGCCTTGGTCAGGAAGGTAGAGTGGCCAGATGGAAGCCACTCCTCAGTAAAAGGCACATGACAGCCCACTTGAAGTTTGCTAAAAGGACTCGCAGACCATGAGAAATGAGATTCTGTGGTCTGATGAAACCAAGATTGAACTCTTTGGCTTGAATGCCAAGCATCACATCTGGAGGAAACCTGGCACCATCCCTACTGTGAAGCATGGTGGTGGCAGCATCATGCTGTGGGGATGTTTTTCAGTGGCAGGGCTGGGAGACTAGTCAGGATCGAAGGAAAGATGAACGGAGCAAAGTACAGAGAGATCCTTGATGAAAACCTGCTCCAGAGCACTCAGGACCTCAGACTGGGGCGAAGATTCACCTTCCAACAGGACAATGACCCTAAGCACACAGCCAAGACAATGCAGGAGGGGCTTTGGGACAAGTCTCTGAATGTCCTTGAGTGGCCCAGTCAGAGCCAGGACTTGAACCTGATCGAACATTTCTGGAGAGACCTGGAAATAGCTGTGCAGCGACGCTCCCCATCCAACCTGACAGAGCTTGAGAGGATCTGCACAGAAGAATGGGAAAAACTCCCCAAATACAGGTGGGCCAAGCTTGAAGCGTCATACCAAAGATGACTTGAGGCTATAATCGCTGCCAAAGGTGCTTCAACAAAGTACTGAGTAAAGGGTCTGAATACCTACGTAAATGTGATATTTACGTTTACATTTTTTTATACATTTGCAAACATTTCAAAAAAACTATTTTTGCTTCTTTATTATTTGGGTATTGTGTGTCCATTGATAAGGGAAAAATAACAATTGAATCCATTTTAGAATAAGGCTGTAAGGTAAGAAAATGGGAATAAAGTCAAGGGGTCTGAATACTTTCTGAATGCTCTGTATGTATCCCTGAGCAGTTAGAGACAGAGCCTGTCTGCCCAAGCGTTTCCAGTCAGAGAACATATCTTCAAAAGATTCCATTAGATACATCAACTGAAATGACACAGATTGAGTCAATTTGGTGAGAAAAGTGGATCAAATGGACAAAGACACTCACAAACAGCATGACCTTCCAGAACACACAGGTACTGTTTAGGGCTCAAATCCAACGTCAACAGCTACAGTGACATTAATATGTTTGTCTCCTCCTTGGAATGCTGGGAGCTCAAATGAAGAACAAATATTGTTGAGCTCTATGCTTGTGGTATGGAGTGGAGCGAAGTCCGTTGTATTGGAACCCGGTGCTGGCTGTGAGCTGTGAACCTTAAAACACAGCGTGACAGAGACACAACAATGTGGGAGAAAACATGGTAATTACCCGGTAAGAGCAGGGTTGTGTTTGTGGGTAAATGACAGGTGGTTATGATAAGTGGTGAGAGTATTGTGCCAGCAGCAGGGCCTCAGCCTGCCTATCTTAACCACACGCAGGAGAGAAGATTACTCTACACAGTTACTCCATTGGCTCTCTGTGTGTCTGTGTGTCTGGCTGTGTGTCTGTCTGTTTGTGTGTCTGTGTGTCTGTGTGTCTGGCTGTGTATCTGTCTGTTTGTGTGTCTGTGTGTCTGTGTGTCTGTGTGTCTGTGTGTGGGACACAGTGAAAGAGTGTCAGGCACAATTCATTGTCTATAGTGCTCTTAGGAACAGCTCACTCACTCACACCCCTGATGCACCGGTGAGGTGATGATATTAACACACCAGGGTTGAGGGAAGAAAAGGGGCTGCATTCTTTCATCACAGCAGTGGAGCAACACGATGGGTTATAATTGAGCATATTGTACTATTTTGATAGGTCTCTCATCTATAGGTCTCTGTTGGGGGTTAGCTGCTGTTTTGTCAGAGTATGGATGAATGAACATGGGTGAAAAGATATATTATTGTATCAGAACACTGAAAATAGAACTCGTAACAGAGGCCATTGTATTTTAGAAGTGTGTGACCACCAAGCATAGCAGTACCATAATCAGCTGAGGGGTAGTAAGGGGTATGAAAGTCTAATTCCTCCCTAAAACATGATTCCTCTGTTATTAGAGGCTTCCTGGTCCCCTGTTTGTTGGGGGGGGGGACCAGGCTCAGCCCTTACCTGGACAACCGTGCGGTAGAGAGCTGCTGTAATTAGTTTTCATCTGACCCCCCAGGGGCAGTGAGGGGTCATGATCCTGGGGTCACACAGTCTCTCTCTCTCCCCTCTCTGGGCCCTGCTCTATCCTCTGCTCCATTTTCTCCTCCTTTCATTCTTCTCTCTCTCTTCCTACTAGTCATTACTGAGGTTCCTCTGCCTCCACAGCCAGTGAACTCACTCTCAGCCAATCCACCAGCAGCCAACCAAAAAGCCATGTATGTAGTGCTCTGTGTCATCACAGCAACTGCTGCACTAGACCTCTGGGAGTTGAGGTGAGGGGAGGCTAGGGGAGGTGAGGTGAGGTGAGGAGGGGAAGTGAGGAGAGATGAGGTGAGGAGGGGAGGGGAGGTGAGGTGAGGTGAGGAGAGGAGAGGTGAGGAGGGGAGGTGAGGTGAGGAAGGGAGGTGAGGAGAGGTGAGGAGGGGAGGTGAGGAGAGGTGAGGAGGGGAGGTGAGGAGAGGTGAGGAGGGGAGATGAGGAGAGGTGAGGAGGGGAGGGGAAGTGAGGTGAAAAGAGGTGAGGAGAGGTGAGGAGGGGAGGGGAGGTGAGGAGAGGTGAGGAGGGGAGGTGAGGAGAGGAGAGGTGAGGAGGGGAGGTGAGGAGATGTGAGGAGAGTGAGGAGGGGAGGGGAGGGGAGGGGAGGGGAGGAAGTGAGGTGAGGAGAGGAGAGATGAGGTGAGGTGAGGAGGGGAGGTGAGGGGAGGAGGTGAGGTGAGGAGAGGTGACGGGGGGAGGTGAGGAGAGGTGAGGAGGGGAGGTGAGGGGAGGTGAGGAGAGTTGAGGAGGGGAGGTGAGGAGAGGTGAGGAGGTGAGGTGAGGAGAGGTGAGGAGGGGAGGTGAGGAGAGGAGAGGAGGGGAGGGGAGAGGTGAGGTGAGGAGGGGAGGGGACGGGAGAAGGGAAGGTGAGGAGGGGAGGTGAGGTGAGGAGAGGAGAGGTGAGGAGGGGAGGTGAGGTGAGGAGAGGTGAGGAGGGGAGATGAGGGGAGGAGAAGTGAGGAGAGGTGAGGAGGGGAGGGGAGGAGGTGAGGTGAGGTGAGGAGAGGTGAGGAGGGGAGGTGAGGAGAGGTGAGGAGGGGAGGTGAGGGGAGGAGGTGAGGTGAGGTGGGGGAGGTGAGGGTAGGGTAGGTGGGGAGATGAGGGGAGGTGAGGGGGGTTGGGAGGTGGGTGCCGGGCGGAGGTGGAGGGTGAGGGGAAGTGGGAGAGGTGAGGGGGGGTGGGGTGGGGAGGTGGGTGCTGGGAGGAGGTGGAGGTGAGGGGAGGTGAGGTGAGGGAGGGGAGGTGGGGGGAGGAGGGGAGGTGGAGGGGGTGAGGGAAGGTGGGGGAGGGAAGGGGTTGCTCTGAAAACTCCAGTGAGACCAATTTGTGAAAGGGTGTTAAGAGGAAGTTTGTACCTGACTACTCCCCTACTCCCCTACTCCCCTATTCCCAACATGCACAACCTCTTGACGTTGAGGAAAACCGTTATCAGCACAGCTCAGCAAAGAACAAATGGAACAATGCAACCAAGCAACACATTCATTTCACGTAACATTAGGGCACTGAGGGAGGATTTATCAGAACGGTGAAAAGAATAAAGAGAGAAGGTAAGGTACATGTATTCATCCCAGGTTCAACATCAACACATTAAGTGGTTTACATGGGGAGTGGAAGTAAAAAAACATGTTTCTTTCATAGTTAGTCAGTCACGAAGATGGTGAGGTGAGAATCAGTTTATTTACATAGTGAGTGGAGTGGGGAAAGGGTGAGATTTTCTTTCACAGGGGTCACTGGTTTAGCATCCATGTGAAAAGACAACAACTCCTGTTGCAGCGTGGACACAGCCATGCATGTCCCTGTAGCAGCCAGATGTATTATGGCTCCACGGTACACTACGTAATTGATGCTTTCAATTCACACAGAGTCACAAAGGAATTTACAAGGCAGAGCATACTAATAGGATAAAGGAGCTTTCTGGATTCATGAAGCTGCCACTCTGTTACAAATCTAATAACTATTAAACTTGAAAAAGAGCACACAACCCACAACCATTTTGCTGCTTTCAGCAGAAAAGCCTGACAGAGAGATTGGTCCAGGGGGGAGGTGGTGCAGGGTTGGAGGGGGTGGACGGAGGTGGCTAACGGGCCATATTGTTCAATTAAAGAGATTTATTTAGCAGCTGAGCAATGAGATTGATTATTTATCTCATAAATAATTCTTGCTCTGTGTTGGGTATGGGAGGACTAGGTGAGACGTGGGCTTTATGCAGGTCTGGTCAATAATTCTCTATCAGGAGAAAATAAGATAAGTCTATATTGGTGGGCTCAGTGCCCTGGAACCAGACCTGTGGGGTTTAATCAGACCTCGGGGGGCTACCAGGCAAGTGAGCACACGCCAGAGCCTCCCTGTGCATTGCTTTGCCACACTACCCTGCACCCCCAGCCTAAATGACATTACGCCCTTATTACTAACCCAGTCCCAGCCAGGCCTGAATTGTAAACCACTCATTTAGACACACATCACCTGATCCAGCCCCAGATTAGCCTGCCGTATTGGGCCTGCGCTCAGTGGGCTGGGGGAGACAGGGGGGCCAATACTGGAGACTGACCTGTGCTGCTGGCCAGTCAGCAGTCACTCAGATAGATATAGAGATAGACACAGGAGAATAGAGAAGAGAAGAGGAGAATAGAGGAGAGGAGAATAGAGGAGAGGAGCTCACAGTAATATTGCCACAGGTCCTGCCCTCTCTCTCTCTCTCTCTCTCTGCTATTTGTTCAATTGACAGCAAGTTTCCCTGGTTTTATTACACATATCAATATTATCTATGGAAATGAAGCTTGATAGGATAAATATGTATGTGCAAACTCACCTACATCAGGCCCAATGAGGAATCAGCAGGCACAATGGACAGAAGAGAAAAGAGAGAGAGAAAGTTATTTATATATAGTATCTGAAATTATATTCAGAAATTTTTTGCCTTCTTTGAAATTAGATCACGAAAGTTGTTAATCAAATGTCAGGTTTGATGTCTTCTTTTCAGTTACCACACTGACACATAATAGGTGAATGGATGTGGATTTGTCAATATGAAACACAACCATCATCACTTCAATCTTCAACTAGTCGATGTTTATCATAGTGTTGAATTTATCCAAACCATCAGGAAGTGAACTATGATGTTGACAACAGATGTACAAGACATATTTTATCAACCACAAAGACAGGCCCCTTAAATATTTCAGCTACTAACCAATGGAAACAAGTGAACCTACGATCCACTTTCCTATGTTTGTGTCCGATTCTGTTTCCATTTGTACATCCAGCTGAAATCTGTTTAAGAGGCCCTGTCTTTTCTAATGAGATGTCACTTGATTTAGGGTCGGGGGAGTTGAAGGCTACAATGTTTCACAAAGGGCTTCTCCCCACCGCCGGGCCGTCAATGGAAATCAATAGAGACGATACAATTATTAATACAGACCTGGTCAGTTAGATGTGAATGAGACGGATGACATTAAGCCAGATTGATCCAGAGGGAAATGGATTTCATAAAGCACTGAATGCCATCATTATATTCCACACAATGGAGCTGGACCGAGAGAGAGGAATGCAGAGGCGGTTCATTTTATTCTTCGGTATATAAAGGCTCTGAACTTATGCCTCATACATATACCTATCCTATTATACACAATATACTGTACATGACCCATCAGCCTGCTACAATTGTCACACCCACAAACACTTCTAAAATAATTTAAAGGCAGTCACAGAAACACAGTATTTGAGTTTCAGTTTATGCTGTGTGTGTGTGTGTGTGTGTGTGTGTGTGTGTGTGTGTGTGTGTGTGTGTGTGTGTGCTGCGCGTCCCTACGTGTGTGTGTGTGTGTGTGTGTGTGGTGTGTGTGTGTGTGTGTGTGTGTGTGTGTGTGTGTGTGTGTGTGTGTTCCTATGTGTGTGTGGCTGTGCAGTAAATCCACTACTGACTGTGTAATTGCTCTCTGTTGGCCCATGGAGAAGGGGGTTGGCCACCAGCCGGCCCCTGAGTCCCAGGTGTCTGTCTCAAATGGATATTCACCCAGGAGATTAACTCAGCTTCCAGTACAGCTCTCAGTTCAGCTCCCAATGGGCCCAGTGCCTACAGTCAATAACAAAGCATCAAAGCTGGTAAACACACAGACACACAGGCCAGGATTTGACTGTTTGAAAACCCCCCAGCACAAGAACAGACTGGATATACCAATAAGCCCTGATTATTGCCATTATAGCCCATATACTACATTACAGCTTCATTAGTCTTCACAAGTCATTTTGGAAATGAAATGGTAGGAATAATCTGTGGATTTACTCAAGGGGGTTTATTGAGGACAACCGATATTTTCACATCTATCCCTATCCATTCCGGGTCTGTTAGAACATAATTCAGTCATAACACTGTAATACTTTGGTAGCACCATCCTACCTAGAGTGGACTGAGGAGCCTGAGGAGGTGTATAGTCAGTGGAGGGTAAAAAGTGTTGACTGGATCAGTGTGTGCGAACTGGTTATAGTTCCCCGTGCCAGCAGCTGTTCTGTGAACAAAGCAGCTGCTCCTGGTCCTCCCTGGCCAGTCAGCCAGTTACACGGCAACAGGAACCACGGGAACCCGTCCTCTGAGCTCTGTGCTCCTGGTCCTCCCTGGCCAGTCAGCCAGTTACACGGCAACAGGAACCACGGGAACCCGTCCTCTGAGCTCTGTGCTCCTGGTCCTCCCTGGCCAGTCAGCCAGTTACACGGCAACAGGAACCACGGGAACCCGTCCTCTGAGCTCTGTGCTCCTGCTCCTCCCTGGCCAGTCAGCCAGTCACACGGCAACAGGAACCACGGGAACCCGTCCTCTGAGCTCTGTGCTCCTGGTCCTCCCTGGCCAGTCAGCCAGTTACAGAGCAACAGGAACCACGGGAACCCGTCCTCTGAGCTTTGTGCTCCTGCTCCTCCCTGGCCAGTCAGCCAGTTACACGGCAACAGGAACCACGGGAACCCGTCCTCTGAGCTCTGTGCTCCTGCTCCTCCCTGGCCAGTCAGCCAGTCACACGGCAACAGGAACCACGGGAACCCGTCCTCTGAGCTCTGTGCTCCTGGTCCTCCCTGGCCAGTCAGCCAGTCACACGGCAACAGGAACCACGGGAACCCGTCCTCTGAGCTCTGTGCTCCTGGTCCTCCCTGGCCAGTCAGCCAGTTACACGGGCAACAGGAACCACGGGAACCCGTCCTCTGAGCTCTGTGCTCCTGGTCCTCCCTGGCCAGTCAGCCAGTTACACGGCAACAGGAACCACGGGAACCCGTCCTCTGAGCTCTGTGCTCCTGGTCCTCCCTGGCCAGTCAGCCAGTTACACGGCAACAGGAACCACGGGAACCCGTCCTCTGAGCTCTGTGCTCCTGGTCCTCCCTGGCCAGTCAGCCAGTTACACGGCAACAGGAACCACGGGAACCCGTCCTCTGAGCTCTGTGCTCCCGGTGCTCCCTGGCCAGTCAGCCAGTTACATGGCAACAGGAACCACGGGAACCCGTCCTCTGAGCTCTGTGCTCCTGCTCCTCCCTGGCCAGTCAGCCAGTTACACGGCAACAGGAACCACGGGAACCCGTCCTCTGAGCTCTGTGCTCCTGGTCCTCCCTGGCCAGTCAGCCAGTTACACGGCAACAGGAACCACGGGAACCCGTCCTCTGAGCTCTGTGCTCCTGCTCCTCCCTGGCCAGTCAGCCAGTCACAGAGCAACAGGAACCACGGGAACCCGTCCTCTGAGCTCTGTGCTCCTGGTCCTCCCTGGCCAGTCAGCCAGTTACACGGCAACAGGAACCACGGGAACCCGTCCTCTGAGCTCTGTGCTCCTGGTCCTCCCTGGCCAGTCAGCCAGTTACACGGCAACAGGAACCACGGGAACCCGTCCTCTGAGCTCTGTGCTCCTGCTCCTCCCTGGCCAGTCAGCCAGTTACACGGCAACAGGAACCACGGGAACCCGTCCTCTGAGCTCTGTGCTCCTGGTGCTCCCTGGCCAGTCAGCCAGTTACACGGCAACAGGAACCACGGGAACCCGTCCTCTGAGCTCTGTGCTCCTGGTGCTCCCTGGCCAGTCAGCCAGTCACACGGCAACAGGAACCACGGGAACCCGTCCTCTGAGCTCTGTGCTCCTGCTCCTCCCTGGCCAGTCAGCCAGTCACACGGCAACAGGAACCACGGGAACCCGCTCTCTGAGCTCTGTGGTCCTGCTCCTCCCTGGCCAGTCAGCCAGTCACACGGCAACAGGAACCACAGGAACCCAACCTATGAGCTCTGTGCTCCCGGTCCTCCCTGGCCAGTTAGCCAGTTACACGGCAACAGGAACCACGGGAACCCGCCCTCTGAGTTCTGTGCTCCTGGTGCTCCCTGGCCAGTCAGCCAATCACACGGCAACAGGAACCACGGGAACCCGTCCTCTGAGCTCTTTGCTCCTGGTCCTCCCTGGCCAGTCAGCCAGTCACACGGCAACAGGAACCACGGGAACCCGTCCTCTGAGCTCTTTGCTTACTGCACACACACACACAGGTGGACCTGCAGGGCCTCAAAATGCAGCGCGTCACAACTAACTACTGTCCAGTCTGGCCATCCAAAGATACAGTGAGGGAAAAAAGTATTTGATCCCCTGCTGATTTTGTACGTTCTAGAGACAGAAAAACAGCAAAAAAAATCCAGAAAATCGCATGTCAAAAATGTTATACATTTATTTGAATTTAATGAGGGAAATAAGTATTTGACCCCCTCTCAATCAGAAAGATTTCTGGCTTCCAGGTGTCTTTTATACAGGTAACAAGCTGAGATTAGGAGCAGACTCTTAAAGGGAGTGCTCCTAATCTCAGCTTGTTACCTGTATAAAAGACACCTGTCCACAGATGCAATCAATCAATCAGATTCCAAACTCTCCACCATGGCCAAGACCAAAGAGCTCTCCAAGGATGTCAGGGACAAGATTGTAGACCTACACAAGGCTGGAATGGGCTACAAGACCATCGCCAAGCAGCTTGGTGAGAAGGTGAAAACAGTTGGTGCGATTATTCGCAAATGGAAGAAACACAAAAGAACTGTCAATCTCCCTCGGCCTGGGGCTCCATACAAGATCTCACCTCGTGGAGTTGCAATGATCATGAGAACGGTGAGGAATCAGCCCAGAACTACACAGGAGGATCTTGTCAATGATCTCAAGGCAGCTAGGACCATAGTCACCAAGAAAACTATTGGTAACATACTACGCCGTGAAGGACTGAAATCCTGCAGCGCCCGCAAGGTCCCCCTGCTCAAGAAAGCACATATACATGCCCGTCTGAAGTTTGCCAATGAACATCTGAATGGTCAGATGAGACCAAAATGGAGCTCTTTGGCATCAACTCAACTCGCTGTGTTTGGAGGAGGAGGAATGCTGCCTATGACCCCAAGAACACCATCGCCACCGTCAAACATGGAGGTGGAAACATTATGCTTTGGGGGTGTTTTTCTGCTAAGGGGACAGGACAACTTCACCGCATAAAGGGACGATAGACGGGGCCATGTACCGTCAAATCTTGGGTGAGAACCTCCTTCCCTTTGCCAGGGCATTGAAAATGGGTCGTGGATGGGTATTCCAGCATGACAATGACCCAAAACACACGGCCAAGGCAACAAAGGAGTGGATCAAGAAGAAGCACATTAAGGTCCTGGAGTGGCCTAGCCAGTCTCCAGACCTTAATCCCATAGAAAATCTGTGGAAGGAGCTGAAGGTTCGAGTTGCCAAACGTCAGCCTTGAAACCTTAATGACTTGGAAAAGATCTGCAAAGAGGAGTGGGACAAAATCCCTCCTGAGATGTGTGCAAACCTGGTGGCCAACTACTTGAAACGTCTGACCTCTGTAATTGCCAACAAGGGTTTTGCAACCAAGTCCTAAGTCATGTTTTGCAGAGGGGTCAAATACTTATTTCCCTCATTAAAATGCAAATCATTTTATAACATTTTTGACATGCGTTTTTCTGGATTTTTTGTTGTTATTCTGTCTCTCACTGTTCAAATGAACCTACCATTAAAATTATAGACTGATCATTTCTTTGTCAGTGGGCAAACGTACAAAATCAGCAGGGGATCAAATACTTCTTTCCCTCACTGTACACACGCACACTTATGCAAAGACACTCACACACACACTTACGCAGATACACACACTTGTTCAAGTACACACTTATGCAAGCACACACACACACACACAAACATTTCATGCAAAGACACACAATCATTAGCAGCCCTATCCAAAACCTGGAGGGCACACCCACACCCACACCCACACCCACACCCATACACACACCCACACCCACCCCCACACACACACCCACCCCCACCCCCACACCCACCCACACACACACCCACACCCACACACACACCCACCCCCACCCCCACCCCCACCCCCCACCCCCACCCACCCACCCACCCACACCCACACCCACACACACACCCACCCACACACCCACACACACAGAGGGCAAGAGCATGAGATCAGCAATCAGGTGGTGATTGGAGACATTGTTGTCGTAGCCATCACTGAAATGTGAAATGAGGTGAAATGAGTGGAGAAATCCAATCTACTGTAGGCTGCAATCCCATATTTCTGAACAGTCTCTGTGCTGAGAATAAAGTTCAGTGGGTTTCTTATAGTTAAAGATTCTCCTGAGGGGCTAATGTAGCGTTTAGAAGTACTGATAAATAAATCCTGTAAAGGACTGAGTGCTAAGAGCTATCTCACTGATCCCCTTCCCCAATCCCCCCTGACCCTCTCTGTAATGTAACCTATCTCTAGCTGTAGACTGTAGACTGGAGAGTAGCTGCCTGCCCTGAGGAGAATCCTGAGCTGGGCCACCCTACCATCACCACCAGCCACCAGCCTCCAGGTCTCTCTCTGCCACACTAAGACTCTTCACTGGACTCACACAGCGACTCTAATATCCCAATTTCCCTCCAAATGTATTTATTTAGACACATTCAAATCCACTTCAAAGGGCCATTTGAAGAGTCTCTGGGCTTTGAAGCACACACTGCAACACAGCCCTATCTATCCCACAATCCTTTCTGGTGTGTCATTAGTGCAACAGCTTCTTCCCTTCCCAGCGAGGGTCCTGATTAGCACAGTATAACACGTTAACATGAGAGGACTGAACAAGATATTAGTGTGGAGGTCCAGTGAGGACTGGAGCCTGTTGTGATACCAAGTATTACCAACACTAATCTGACCAACTGAGATGGGATTACTCTGTTTATGCCCAATGTCGGAGGTCATCTGAGATGAATGAAGAAACAAAGCACATAATGTGGCAAGAGACATAACTGGTGTAACTATGGGTGATTTTGCTCCTTCTCTTTCAACTCTGGTTGCATGGCAACACATTAACCGTCATGCCACAATAGCATAATGATAAACTACAACTAGAGGCCTTGAGACATGACTAAGAGTTCACCATCAATGACCAATGCTGCTGCTCACAGCAAGCTTCATTAAATGAAAAATATTATGCACACAAAGTACCTTAATCAAAAGCAGAATTCTGAATAAAATGTTTCCCAGCTAATTTAAAGGAGGTGACACAGTCTACCTTTTCAGACTGAATAAAACATTTCAACATGGATTACTACCAATCTAAAAACTGTGATTACACTTCAGCCCAGAGTTACATGGAAATTTGAATGAAAAAAAATATAAAAATGTTTCTCTCTCTCTTTTAATTATCAGTGGCTGGCAGTCTCAGTGTGTGGAGCTGTGCTAATAATTATTTAATGAACTTGCTGACTGGGGATGGTAGAGGGCAGTGGTCCCCCCTCCTTGTTATCTCGTCTCATGGCCACACACACTGGGACAGGCAGGTATCTCCTGCAGCGTGGTGGCTTTTAATGAAAAACTAAAGTAGATGCATCATGTTTAATGTAAGGCAGAGTGAATTAACACTACTGTCTCTACTGTGTGTGTGTTTGTCAGTCTTAATTCCTGAGGAGACCATAGGCTTACCACAAAGCACCATTTAAAGTGGAACTGAAAGAGATTTAGCAACATGAAATCTTATTAAAATATGGTAATTTACACCCCCAGGAAGAATATGATGCCTTTTTTTCTGAGAAGTGAGCAGTTACATATGGTAATTTCACATTTTCATAAATTCATCAAATGTTTGGGAATGACGTAGAGTAAGGCATGTGAAAATTCTACAGACATATAGAGTGGGAAAGCGGCTGTGTGTTTGGACAATTAATGGACAATTCAGTAAATCAAACCTAATAAAAACGTATCAGTCTTGTCCAGGACCGGACTCTGCCCGGTGGGCCATAGCCAATCAGAGCTACAGTAGGCCTACAGTACATGCAAATAAGCCATTTGTCGGAAGATTCCCAGTGTTTGTGATGCTCCTTGTTTGGTGCAACGCAGACATAGTAGAGAGCGTGGTGAAACAGAAGAGTCATTGTCTGTGCTTTTGAGTTTTGATGTTGAGTCTTTGCCCGACAATGTGATGTTAGAATATTTCAGTTAAGCTGTATGAGCTTTTGTGCAGAACCCATTACGATGTTACAGGTGTCAAGCTTATGGGCATGTGGCAGCGGTGTGTAGGAGGGAGATTCCTAGGAGTGAGAAGTATGCAGAAGGGCATGAGACAAAGAGTATGTAGTATTGGAGGAAGAAGCGGTATGTGTTAATTGCAGGGGGGCCCATTGTGCTGGGGATCAGAAGTGTCCGGTATGAGGGAGGCAGGTTGAGGTTATCAGGATAAGAGTAGTGCAGGGGATGTAGTATGCTGAGGCAGTGAAGAAAGTAAAGGAGGAAGGGTCAAAGGGAAGGGATCCAGAGAGGATCCGTGTGAGTATTGGATCTGTGCCAGCACAGAGGGATAGGCCAACGAGTGATGTACTCTTCAGTAATATTGGCTTCTTAGCATTCATAGCTATGGTTATCAACTGTACTGCAGTGATGGAACGTAAGTCACAGAAAATAGAGGTTGTGGTGGCAGCTGCAGAGAAGTATTTGGGGGTACGAGATTCGACTGCAGAGGAGTTGCATGGTGTGTTGAATGGCCGTTGGATGGTGTAGGAACAGATAGGGTGTAGTGGAATATGGGGGTGGGTTTTATTGAGTGTAGGGTAAATGGCAGAGACATTTTTAGTTTCGTTTTATTTCCTTTCCCCTTTTTTCATTTTGTGTCTTAAAGTATAATGGATTTATTCCCCAGTCTAGTTGGGGGCGGAAATGCAAAATATATTGCATGGTTTCCCAACTATTGGCCCCCCTATGTTTTCTGTGCAAAAAATTAATAAATAACGTGTTACATTTTTTACATTTTCAATGTTGGACATAAAAGACGCCAAGTGATTTAATTTAAGAATTCTGTTCCCAAGTATTCACACGCATAATAGAGAGACACGTGATCGTATACAAATGTAAGCAAGGTTTGAAATGATTGTGTTTTAGTCAAACATTATATCTGTTTGGGCTTCTTGAAGTCAGATCTCGACCTTTAAGTCTTTATTGAAGACTAATCTCTTCGGTAGGTCCTATGATTGAGTGTCGTCTGGCCAAGGACTGTGAAGGTGAACGGAAAGGCGCTGGAGCAACGAACCGCCCTTGCTGTCTCTGCCTGGTCGGTTCCCCTCTCTCCACTGGGATTCTCTGCCTCTAACCCTATTACAGGGGCTGAGTCACTGACTTACTGGTGCTCTTCCATGCCGTCCCTAGGAAGGGTGCGTCACTTGAGTGGGATGAGTCGCTGCGTGATCTTCCTGTCCGGGTTGGCTCCCCCCCTTGGGTTCGTGCCGTAGGGGAGATCTTCGTGGGCTATACTCGGCCTTGTCTCAGGAGGGTAAGTTGGTGGTTGAAGCTAACCCTCTGGTGGTGTGGGGGCTGTGCTTTGGCAAAGTAGGTGGGGTTGTATCCTGCATGTTTGTGTATCCTGCATGTTTGGCCCTGTCCGGGGGTATCGTCGGATGGGGCCACAGTATCTCCTGATTATCTCCAGTATCTCCTGATTTATGCTGCAGTAGTTTATGTGTCGGGATGCTAGGGTCAGTCTGTTGTATCTGTAGTATTTCTCCTGTCTTATCCGGTGTCCTGTGTGAATTTAGGGATTTTCTCTCTCTCTCTCTCTCTCTCTCTCTCTCTCTCTCTCTCTCTCTCTCTCTCTCTCTCTCTCTCTCTCTCTCTCTCTCTCTCTCTCTCTCTCTCTCTCTCTCTCTCTCTCATGATACAAGTTAGTATTCAACATCCATCCATGTCTGAGGACATCGGGAGATGACATGGAAATTGACCACTAGGGGCAACAGTGAGCGCTGTTACCTTCAAGTCGATTTCAGTTTTGCTAGGGCGATGGGGATGGAGGATTGACCTAAGCATCTGTTTCTGAATTTTTAAGGTTAGGGTTAAGTGCAGGCATTTACTCCAAATTCTTATGATTGAGCATTAATTCTGCATTTTTCAGGTAAGGGTTAAGGTTTGGGATAGGCTTAAATAAAAATATCAAAACGACTTTCTATGCTGGATTTGAATTTGCAACCTTTGGAATCAGAGGCAGATGGCTTCTGATTCCAAAGGTTACAAGTTTGAATCCAGCATTAGAAAGTTGTTTTTGATATATCCCAGCATCTAGCTAGCTAGCTAACGTTAGGCTCCACGTTTTTAGTTAGCTAAATAAATAGCTAGATACATAAATAGATAAGCTAGCCTATTTGCCACGTTATGAGGGACTTGTGGTCATTTCCAGCCTTTAACTGTTACATTCCTACATTTTTGTCCAACATATTGAGTAATTGAAACTGAAACAGTGCTTCCCGAATGGTTGGAGGCAGCAAACAATGTACCAAGCCATGTATATATTTTACTAATATTATATGATTCTCTGCTTGTTTTATAATTGCACAGTAGATAAAACACTGTCAATTCCACTTTAAATGCTGTCCATTGCGGTAAATAGAAAAAGATCCCTTTAAAGAGAGCCTTCATTTTCTGCAGATTGTACGGTATGGACAGTTTTGCATGTGTATATGTAGCAGAGTGATGTTGTTAACCTAGATTATGCACAGGCATTTTATTTTAAAGGAGTTGTACAGAGGACTGGGGCAACGGGTCATCTCAAGAGGTGATTCATTTCTTTTTGTGTTCCTTAATTCCATTCTATGTCTATTTATTTATCAAAGCTGGGTTGCTGTCCTTTTATTTTGTGTACAAGCACTACACTGTGTTATCTCATGACTAAAAAAGTGTCATGTCAGGTTTGATAGTGCATCCTTGGATGGTTTGGTTCATTGAAATGTTTATTTTGTTTTGTATTTTCATTTTACTTTTATTTAACTTGGCAGCACAGAAAAAAATAAAAAAAAATTAAAAAAAAGTATGATATGTATGAAATTGTATGAAATGTGTGCATTCACTACTGTAAGTCGCTCTGGATAAGAGCGTCTGCTAAATGACGTAAATGTAAAAATGTAAATGTAAATCAATTAAAAACAAATTCTTATTTACAATGACAGCCTACCCCGGTCAAACCTGAACGACTCCGAGCCAATTGTGCGCCGCCCTATGGGACTTCCAATCACGGCTGGATGTGATACAGACTGGTCCATTTGTAATATCAGGCTTGACAGTGCATTCTTGGTTGGTTTAGTTCATTTGTTTGGTCCTGATGCTTCCCCTTTAATCGTCCTCTCTCGTCTGGAGAGGGTAGCTTGTCCTCTGCTTCTCTATTTTTAAGTGGAAAACATGTCAATATGTTCTTTAAGCAGAAGGAAAGTTTTGTAATTTGTGTTATTAATATATTTTGTTGAAAAATATATCATTATATTTTTCATGCACAAGCGCTTTAAAAAATATATTTATTGAGGTCACTAGCTACGTTAAACGCAGACGTGAGAGAGAGCGCAAGAGCTGACACTGCAACCTTTTTTTGTCAACTCTCTGCAGGTGGCAAATAAATCCCCACATATCAATCCAGTTCTCAGAGTCACATTATTTCAGGCACAACACAGAATAAAGCACGCTACATATGCAGTATGTACAGTAAAGTGAACTGTGTGTTGGTGAGAAGGACAAAGAGCAGTGGTGAGAGCCAGTTACAGAAGAGTTTACTGTGGTGCACCCAGCCATGTTGGAGGAACCACAGAGAGCAGAGAAAAGACTTATGGCTCATGTTGAACGCTGGGATTCTCACCCCATCTCCCTCTCTCTCTCTCTCTCTCTCTCTCTCTCTCTCTCTCTCTCTCTCTCTCTCTCTCGCTCGCTCTCTCTCTCTGTGGGCCTTTCACTCTCACCCTGACTGTTTTCAGGTCTACCTTAATGACTTCAGGGCTAACCCTGGGAGAAGAGAGCAGCATAGTTCTTCAATCTCCTCCCTGCTCTCTCTCCTTCCCTCCCCCATCTCTCTCTAACTCCCCCCCTCTCTCTCTCCTTCCCTCCCCCATCTCCCTCTCTGTCTCCCTATCTCTCTCTCTCCCCCTAGCGCCCTCCCTCTCTCTCTCTCTCTCTCTCTCTCTCTCTCCCTGTCTCTCCCCCATCTCACTCTCTCTCTCGCCCTCTCTCCCTGTCTCCCTCTCTCGCTCTCTCTGTGGGCCTTTCACTGTCACCCTGACTGTTTTCAGGTCTGCTTTAATGACTTCAGGGCTAACCCTGGGAGAAGAGAGCAGCATAGTTCTTCAATCCCCCCTCTCTCTCTCTCTCTCTCTCTCTCTCTCTCTCTCTCTCTCTCTCTCTCTCGCTCTCCCTCTCTCTCTCTCTCTCTCCCTCTCTTCCTCTCTCTCTCTCAGAGCCCAGCTGGAGAGAAGAGATAGTAATGTTCTCAGCCGTCTACCCTTACAGTCTACGTTGCGGTATTAGTCCGCCATGCTGCTGGAGGGGCACTGATAGAAAGAAAGAGTGAAAGTAGATGAAAGATAAGCTTTCATTCCTATTACCTGCCAGCAAGAGCACCTTGAACTAGAGTTCTCCTCACCCTGTGTAGTTGTGGGTAGTGGAATGGTGCGTACATCGTTTGTTATTTATCTTCTCGTACTGTAGCGCAGTCTTTCAGCCATCCTGCTACAGCAGGCTTTGAGATGCTCTAGTAATGGGCATTGATCATCCCTGCTCCTACGTTGAAACACTGATGTATACTGTAATGATATAACGCAGGGACCAACTTTTGAGGCGCACACAACCCCTTCTCCTCCTGCTGTTTCTTAATGAAATGAACTTCTGCCTCTGTGGAGACATCGCCAGTGGCTAACTGAGGTGCCAAACAGTATCCTCTTCGAAGCTTACTCTCCAGTGCTGGGTTCATTTTCCTTTTCTCTCTCGCCATCTCTCTCAAGTTCATTGATGTCCTCAAGCCACAATCAGAAGTATGAGGTGGTTTTATATTGCATCAATAAAACACGTATATATCATTTCTACATATGAAGACACTATAGAGAATGGTCTAATAGGTTGTTTTATTTGGTTTTTAATTTTCATGATTATATGTCATGGACGATGAGTCTCCACTTCAAATTGATTTGATTTCTTTGAGGTGAAGAGGAAGGAAATGACATGAAGTTAACCATGGCTCCTAATAAGACAAAGAGACAGAGGGTTCAGGTACTGTAGTCGTTTGTTCATATTACAAAGAGTCCTCTGAGTGGTGAATACGGCTCACCTGAGTTATCACTGCAATGCAGGGGACTAGGAGAAGCTACCAGAAACGGTCATATTTTCCAGTTAAAAAGACTCAACTTGCTCTAGAATGCTTAAAGAAAATACAGCGGCTGAACCACCATCAGTCAAGTCTATTGCCTTGGTTTTGGGTCTATTCCACTTTTCCACTGGTGGTCTGCAGACACCCGTACATTCAAAGCCCCAGACAGTGGGCTAACCCTCCGCTAAGCCCTGACCACAGGCCTCTGGAGGGCTGGGACATCCTTCCCCTGTTGGGCCTCAGATAGAGACCAGTCACTGATTAGCTGTAATACTTCTCAGCTGGATCCTACTGCAAGGCTGCCCATGTGCTGCTAATTCACATGAGGTTCAGCTCCCATATCGCCCCGACTCCCATGTTGCGGATGGGGGTCTGCCTGTCTTCATACTGTATAGATAATACGTTTATAGAAGAGGTTGCTGTTACATAATAAACCCCATATATTTTTACATTGAAAAGCTATACAGCGCTACAGGCATGGGAATTAAATGATGTAATCTGGATAAGTAGGGCTCATGGAATACAGGGAGAAATAGCAGCACAACGGTAGGCTTACATCTGACACACACACACACACACACACACACACACACACACACACACACACACACACACACACACACACACACACACACACACACACACCACACACACACACACACACACACACACTCACGCACAGGAAAACATGCATTTTATACCCTGCTGCCTTTTCTGGAGAATTAATACAGAGAGAGAGGGCTTCAACAGACTGCTGCCTGCCTAGCTACTGCAACCTCAGGCTGTCAATTAACCAGGAAGAGAAGTTCAACTCTACAATATACGGTATTGTGTGAATATCTCTAGTGGGGGAGAGGTCTGTGGTGGGTTTACAGCACATCGTGGATCAGGAGTTCATTACAGCCCTAACTGTAGCTCAGTTGGTAGAGCATGGTGTTTGCAACACCAGGGTTGTGGGTTCGATTCCCACGGGGGGCCAGCACAGAAAAAAAAATGTATGATATGTATGAAATGTATGCATTCACTACTGTAAGTCGCTCTGGATAAGAGCGTCTGCTAAATGACTAAAATGTAAATGTAAAAAAAATGTAACTGGAGCTCCATGCTGTATATCTACACTACCTCAAAGATGCCCCAGAGTACCATGAACATGATGTCATTATTTCCTCTTCCTTTATACTTTGCATTACACCTATAGGCCTTACCTGACCCTATGGGGATTAACATAGAGACATGCAGTAGAAAAAGCTCCCATCCTATCATAGTGAATACACAGGCAGTGGCTTGAAGTCATTTCAGGGATGGAAGCCATGCAGAGAATCATCATGGCCAACTGTTGTAATGAAAAAATAATTGAGGTCATGAAGGTTCAAACACTTGGCCTTGGAAGCCACTCTGTTATCAAACATCTGGTGGTGGAGCCACAGAGAGCCTTCCTAGTTGGCCCTGCTGGACTCTAACTGACCCAGTGGGACAGCCTCTCCAGCACTCTGCCATCCAGTCATTAAGAACATCCAATATTCACCAATCAGCAAGGAGATTTGCATCCTTAGGTGTTATTGGCGTGATCAATCATGTCCTGGGTCCAGCGGTTTAATTTGGTCACCTGCTGGCCAGTTGGCTGGTGGCCTGGACTGGGCTGAGCAGTCTGCCAGGCCCGCTCCTCTCCTCTCCTCTCCTCTGGAGCCAAGGCAGGGGGCTAATTGAGCAGATGTTGGTAAACAAGCAGGTCATTGGTGGAACCCCAGAAACAGGGTCTTCTCTTCAGCGCTCCTCTTATGAGTAGATATATTTGGGGGAGAAAAGGAGCACATATGGCAGAGGGATGAACATCTGGCAAATGGGACTTTCATATTGCCATAGTGGGAGAGTTGGTGAGAGTGGCAAACAAGATAACATTTCAAAGAAAATGATTACATTGTAAGAAGGCAACAACCAATGCTGTGCAACAGATAATTCAACCAATGTCCAATTTTCTGTTAGATATCGTACAAACTACAAAGTCAGTCCAATACAGTTTCAGTTGTGCAACTATTAATAAATGACGAAAGCATCATAATTGACAGCAAGTGTTGCTCCACACACCATGAATGTACAACCGTCGTCTTTGTGGCTAGTTTTCCTTGGGTAAAGCTGCATCCTGTCTCTTCCTGTCTTCCTCTCCCCAGCTGTTGGATAGTTGGGCTAATTGCTGAGGATCGCCTTGCCTCTGTCAATCTACCTCTGTCCTCATGGATTGACAACAATAATGAAATCAGTAGAGACAATAGAGGCAGATTACAGGCTGAAAGGCCTCTCTCTCCTTTATAATACAGCTGTACAGGGAGAGAGCATAAAGAGGCCATGTCACACACAGAATAGACTGAGACTTTTCATTAGATGCTAAACAAATGCCACGGCTGCAGAATGAATCCTAAATGAGAATATAGTTTACACCAGACCATCTGGCATGGCCTGGCGTATTGAAATTAACTGTAAATTGGCCAATTGAAAGTGAGGGCTGGTCCTGGGCTGGTCTCTTTGTTAGAGCTGCTCTGATTGGGCGGATGGAGATGTTATTGAGCAGACCTTGAATGGAGCAGCCTAATGGAGGCTTTCACTGTGTCTGTCTGTCCATCCGTCTGAACAGAAAGGCAAATAAAGTGCCGTCTCTCTCTCCTCTCTCACCCACCCGCCCACACACACCACCATGCCTAACCTTCAGGCCCATTACAGCAAAAAGCTTTAGGCAAAAACAAATAACAATCTACTACGCAAATAAACAGAACTTGATGCACTCGTGTCCTGGGTGGCGCTGAAGAGAGGAAATGGACAATGTAGTGATCCTGGGGTCAATACAGCCAGCCGACAAAACATCACTCTCCATCCACTAAAAGCATAGTAGTAGCTGGCTGTGATTATTCCCTCCATCCTGGATCACTGAGCTTTAGACGTTTTCCCTCGTTTCCTCTCTCGCCCTCTCCTCTCAGTAAACACTGAAACACAGGCATGTGGAAGGCATGTGGAAGGCATGTGGAAGGCATGTGGAAGGCATTAGGCCAAATGGTGAAGCAGGTTATCAATACAATTCCTGTATTTTTTTAAATGTTATTTTCTAACCTTTATTTATCTAGTCAGTTAAGAACAAATTCCCTAACGACGCTGGGCCAATTGTGCGCCGCCCTATGGGACTCCCAATCACATCTGGTTGTGATACAGCCTGGAATCAAACCAGGGTCTGTAGTTACACCTCTAGCACTGAGATGCAGTGCCTTAGAGCGCTGCGCCACTCGGTGAGCTCCTGAATAGGGATGCACTGGGTCTAATGTCCTCAATATCCACATGTCCTTGTCCTTTGTCTCATTCAGAGAGGTCTCCCTTGTGTAGACAGACAAAGAAAGAGAGAGATTGAGTTTGTCCCACAGAGGACATGATGGTCATGAAGGAGGAATATTAGATCTTCCATACTGCTGAGGCACAACAACAGACATATGGCTCCCCCACAGGGACAGCCTGAGTCCCAGACAGCACCTAATGCAATCAGCACCACACACAGCCAGTGTGTACAGGACATAAAGCACTCTCCTCTCAGCACGCAGCACAAATCATCATCACTCAAATCTGATTTGGGTCGCAGAGCGTCCTAGCTGCAATTTCCTTTATTAAAATAGCCAGATCCCTATTTGATCCTGTTCAATGCTTTTGGTCTCTGGTGGCTCTTAGTGAAGGCCAAATCTGAAGGGTGTGTGTGTGTCTGTGTGTGTGTGTGTCTGTGTGTGTGTGTGTCTGTGTGTGTGTGGTATTTAATTGGCAAGCTATTTAATGACACAGTTTACATAACCAGGATAAATACAGCCCTGAAAGGCTGCAAGGACACACAAACACACACCACACTGTGTTCCAATGGCAGGAAGTGTGTGCATGTGAGTGTGCTTGCTGCGTCTGTTGGTATGGTGCGAAGCGTGGCGTGCTGTGTCTCAGTGTCCACCCTGGTCCCTGACTACAGGGCAGCTGTGTCCCAGTGTCCACCCTGGTCCCTGACTACAGGGCAGCTGTGTCTCAGTGTCCACCCTGGTCCCTGACTACAGGGCAGCTGTGTCCCAGTGTCCACCCTAGTCCCTGACTACAGGGCAGCTGTGTCCCAGTGTCCACCCTGGTCCCTGACTACAGGGCAGCTGTGTCCCAGTGTCCACCCTGGTCCCTGACTACAGGGCTGCTGTGTCTCAGTGTCCACCCTGGTCCCTGACTACAGGGCTGCTGTGTCTCAGTGTCCACCCTGGTCCCTGACTACAGGGCAGCTGTGTCCCAGTGTCCACCCTGGTCCCTGACTACAGGGCAGCTGTGTCCCAGTGTCCACCCTGGTCCCTGACTACAGGGCAGCTGTGTCCCAGTGTCCACCCTGGTCCCTGACTACAGGGCAGCTGTGTCTCAGTGTCCACCCTGGTCCCTGACTACAGGGCAGCTGTGTCTCAGTGTCCACCCTGGTCCCTGACTACAGGGCAGCTGTGTCCCAGTGTCCACTCTGGTCCCTGACTACAGGGCTGCTGTGTCCCAGTGTCCACCCTGGTCCCTGACTACAGGGCTTCCTCTGAAGATATCTGGCACAGCCTTCTCTCTACTTTATCTTCTTTAATCAGTGATGTTATTGGCATGTGTGGTTTTGTCAATGGGGTGAGTCAACAGGGGAGCGGATGCTGGGAGGATGTCCAATGGGCAGAACCCAGGAGATTTGGACCGCTCACTGCTGCCAAACCAACAGCCTGACTGACCTTTGACTGCTGTCAACATGTGTGAGCAGAGCCTTCCAAGGACTCATGTCTCTACATCTCTTATGTCCTCTTAGTGGGAAAGACACTCAGCTTTATGTGTTAATAAAATCCAACCATCATCACAGCTGTTTTTGTGAATAGAGAAATCTGGGAAATCACTTGTCATTGTTGTAATAAATCACACCATGATTCTATGATTAACATAACGGCTCTTGTGGAAAACAAACAAAACACACACACATACACTCATACCCACACACAGCTCCTGTAACAATGGCTGACTAGCACAGGGACTGTCATCTCACGCTGCCTATCCCATGTACCAGAGTAGACTGAAGGGGCGGGCGGGCGGGCTTTGAGTATAAATAAATTATTAAAGCCCCATAAAAATGTAATCCACATTAAATGTCTTCAATTTCTAAAATTATGAGACTTTGGCTTTCCGCTACTCCAGATATTAGATTTTAATGTCCAATGTTTCATATGGAATATTTGGAGAGGTTCACAAGTTCGACTTCACCTTGGGATCTGGAAGCATGTAAGTAAAACAGCTCTCTGTTACATGAAGATATAATTTACACTGTTCCTACTAATCAAACTGAACTTTGCTTTTGTAGTCTGTTTACATCATTGTCTGTAAGCAAAAGTAGGCATTGGTTCCTCAGAAATGCACAAACAAATCTCAATGAAGCTGACAAATTTCACACTATGTCTCATATAAAACATTGTCCATTAAATACACTTTTTAACAAACAAAAAAACTGCTTTACAATGCATTTAAATCAATTAGCGGCTCTACAGAATGAAAGGGATCCAGACTAACATTTTCCCCTTTTTCAGGTGATGGCACCAGCCCATGGTTTGGTTGCAACAAATCTTTTTCACGGCGTCACGCAATAGAAGAATATAGTAATCATCTTAGACATTCACAGTGCTATATTTAAGAATAAGGCTCGGGGGGGGGGGGTGACACAACGCAGAGTGCCTGGATACAGCCCTTAGCCATGGTATATTGGCCATATACCACAACCCCCTGTGGTGTCTTCTTGCAATTAGAAACTGAAATAAACTGAAATAAGAATTATATCTACAGAAAGCTGAGAACCTCTTCAACTGTGACAACAGGATAGCTGTGTTTTCCCCGCAAATGGATTTTAAAATGATATACAATCAGAACACATTTTTATTCCCTGGAAAAGGAGAGAAAGTCTGGCTTGCTCAACACAGCAGCAGGCCCTAGCCCAAAGGCCGGCAGATGGCGATATTGAGTCTTTTTCATCTTACTGTCCAAAGGCAATGTACTTTATGAATCCGGCTACACACTCGTATCCCCGTGAACTGGTTTATACATAAAACATTCTCTATTCAGGCTACAGAGGCTTCAATTTCCTCTTCAACTCGATTTGATGGTGAGAAGGCACAAATAAAGGGGAAAATATATTTCTTTATGAAAGATTGTTTTCCACCACCATGCTAGATTGACCAATGCTACTTCCTGACATTGGTACAGCGCTCAGACCATGGGTAAACAACAGACTGCTGCAACCTGATTGGCTGAACATTATACACATAAAGAAAGTATGCATATTTTCACTTATATTTCTCTCCTCTCACTATTAAATCGAGTTAAGAAAGAAATCGACGCCTCTGCAGGCTGAATGGAGAATGTTTTATGCACGAACCGGTTCATGGGGCATACAAGTGTATAGCCGACAGCATACATTTCCTTTGGACAGTAAGATGAAATGACTCAATATTGCCATCTGCTGATCTTTGGCTAAGCAGGCCCCAGCGAAACAGGTACATGGCAGGCATACACTTTCATTACAGGAATCATGAGTATAATGTACTTTACGGTTTGACCAAATCAAAGGGTCGCAAATGTGAGTGCTTTGGTTGCAGTCTTGAATCCTGAAATCTATTGGAATGTACATGTTGTCCTGTAACCAGTGAGAGCTGCTCTTCATTCCATACATAAATACTGCCACCTGCTGATATACCCTGGGCGCTCCAGTCCTAGCAACGCTGTAAAATGGATCTGTAAATGTGTGGAAGCGACAACGCCAGTATTTGGTCTAGGCTTTAACACTGTATTAATTTATTCTACAGGCATCAGACCAGAGAACTGTGGCACTACAGGCAACACGGCCCACTCCTAATTGGAATGTTGACCAGCTGCATTTTGATGGGATTTAGAAGGTCAGGGCAACAAAGCCCTCTGAGGAACAACAGCACACATTTCCCCTTCCCTTTCTCTGTGACATCTATCAAAACGGCTGCTGTGGGAGAAGGGGTTAATTGATGGCATTATTTGTCATGCCAACCGAGGGCGTCAGCAGATGTTTCCATTAGATGTGATGTCTTTATAAGGAGACGTGACAGCGACCAAACGGCTACCATCGCGTCAACGTGGAACCATGCCAGCCAATTAAAACACAGTTAACGGACTTCTGCTTTAATAACAGACACAAGGATGTCTGTTACTAAAGCCTCCACAACACCTGAGTGTGTGTTCATTCAGAATACTGGATTATCAGCCTCTATAACACCTGAGTGTGTGTTCATTCAGAATACTATCAGCCTCTATAACACCTGAGTAAGAGTTCATTCAGAATACTGGATTATCAGCCTCTATAACACCTGAGTGTGTGTTCATTCAGAATACTGGATTATCAGCCTCTATAACACCTGAGTGTGTGTTCATTCAGAATACTATCAGCCTCTATAACACCTGAGTAAGAGTTCATTCAGAATACTGGATTATCAGCCTCTATAACACCTGAGTGTGTGTTCATTCAGAATACTGGATTATCAGCCTCTATAACACCTGAGTGTTTGTTCATTCAGAATACTGGATTATCAGCCTCTATAACACCTGAGTAAGAGTTCATTCAGAATACTGGATTATCAGCCTCTATAACACCTGAGTGTGTGTTCATTCAGAATACTGGATTATCAGCCTATATAACACCTGAGTGTGTGTTCATTCAGAATACTGGATTATCAGCCTCTATAACACCCGAGTAAGATTTCATTCAGAATACTGGATTATCAGCCTCTATAACACCTGAGTGTGTGTTCATTCAGAATACTGGATTATCAGCCTCTATAACACCTGAGTAAGAGTTCATTCAGAATACTGGATTATCAGCCTCTATAACACCTGAGTGTGTGTTCATTCAGAATACTGGATTATCAGCCTCTATAACACCTGAGTGTTTGTTCATTCAGAATACTGGATTATCATCCTCTATAACACCTGAGTAAGAGTTCATTCAAAATACTGGATTATCAGCCTCTATAACACCTGAGTGTGTGTTCATTCAGAATACTGGATTATCAGCCTCTATAACACCTGAGTGTTTGTTCATTCAGAATACTGGATTATCAGCCTCTATAACACCTGAGTGTGTGTTCATTCAGAATACTGGATTATCAGCCTCTATAACACCTGAGTGTTTGTTCATTCAGAATACTGGATTATCAGCCTCTATAACACCTGAGTAAGAGTTCATTCAGAATACTGGATTATCAGCCTCTATAACACCTGAGTGTGTGTTCATTCAGAATACTGGATTATCAGCCTCTATAACACCTGAGTAAGAGTTCATTCAGAATACTGGATTATCAGCCTCTATAACACCTGAGTGTGTGTTCATTCAGAATACTGGATTATCAGCCTATATAACACCTGAGTGTGTGTTCATTCAGAATACTGGATTATCAGCCTCTATAACACCCGAGTAAGATTTCATTCAGAATACTGGATTATCAGCCTCTATAACACCTGAGTGTGTGTTCATTCAGAATACTGGATTATCAGCCTCTATAACACCTGAGTAAGAGTTCATTCAGAATACTGGATTATCAGCCTCTATAACACCTGAGTGTGTGTTCATTCAGAATACTGGATTATCAGCCTCTATAACACCTGAGTGTTTGTTCATTCAGAATACTGGATTATCATCCTCTATAACACCTGAGTAAGAGTTCATTCAAAATACTGGATTATCAGCCTCTATAACACCTGAGTGTGTGTTCATTCAGAATACTGGATTATCAGCCTCTATAACACCTGAGTGTGTGTTCATTCAGAATACTGGATTATCAGCCTCTATAACACCTGAGTGTGTGTTCATTCAGAATACTGGATTATCAGCCTCTATAACACCTGAGTGTGTGTTCATTCAGAATACTGGATTATCAGCCTCTATAACACCTGAGTGTGTGTTCATTCAGAATACTGGATTATCAGCCTCTATAACACCTGAGTGTTTGTTCATTCAGAATACTGGATTATCATCCTCTATAACACCTGAGTAAGAGTTCATTCAAAATACTGGATTATCAGCCTCTATAACACCTGAGTGTGTGTTCATTCAGAATACTGGATTATCAGCCTCTATAACACCTGAGTGTGTGTTCATTCAGAATACTGGATTATCAGCCTCTATAACACCTTAGTAAGAGTTCATTCAGAATATTGGATTATACCTGATGAAGTCTTCTGGATCATATCCAGTCTAAGACCATGGGCTAGTTTAAAATGGTAAATATAGAGGTCCTATATTCAGGGAACTGTATTGATAAATTGGCAGGATTTTGTGAAGGAGGTGCTGGTTCCCAGGACCATAGCAGGAGACGGGAGTGAGATGGCACTCCAGTTATTTACTATCCCGGGGGTCTGTTTTATCAACAGTTTGAACATCAATCTGTTTTCTGTCGGGAATAGCAAAAACAGGATCAAAGCTGATAGGAATCTGGTGGAGTAGAAAGAAATCACAATTTGTTATCCCCTTTTATGACTCCAATAGCAAATAATAGATTTCCCCCATTTATGTAAACAGTGCATTTCCATAGAAATGGCCTATTGTGTGCGTCTCCGTGGGCTAGATTGGGGGAGTTGGGGACTGGAGCTCTTAATCCTGTTATAGTTTCCTCCTGCAGTAGAGACAGGGAGAATCTCAATTCTCCTCCAATGGGTTTAGAGAAGGAGGTGAGGAAAGAAGACGCGAGGAGTATGCAATTGAGTTTCTCCCACAGGCAGAGTTTCACAGGGATGCTCCCGCTCAGAGCTCAAGGCTGAGAGAAGGATGGACATATTCCACCTATTGCTTTCTCTCTCTTTCTCTCTCTCTCTCTTTCTCTCTCTTTCTCTCTCTTTCTCTCTCATGAGGAGCTGGAGCACTGTATTTCACTCCCTCACTCTTGTTTTCATAAGCAGCTCGTTACAATGGGTACTGCCGTTTACTGCATCCAGAGGAGTGAAACGAGTAAACATGAAACCCTTATCTATTATGTGGTGTATATAGTTAAATAATAATGCATATAATATAATAATAATAATAAATCAAAATGCCTGTCTCAGTGAACTTGACAATTACTGATGTGCAGATTTAACAGTGAGCGTTAATAGCAAGGTGAAGAAGTAATGAGTGCTGCACATCAAACCTAGCCCTCTCATTGATCATTTATTTCAGTTTGTGGGTAATGGTGACATTTAGCTGAACACAATACTGAATCTACTAGGAGACGGCACCATTTCATTCAGCTGAGTTGCACTTCTGAAATGAGCTGTAGGCATACTACTGTGTGTGTGATGAATAACACTGGAGGAAACTGAGACCACAAATGATTAGCCGCCAATCAAACAACTTATACAACTTATACAGCATGTTTCACAATAAAAGTAAGAGTTGGAAAGTATTTTGTTTTAATACATCATATTACTTGACAACTAAGCACAAATGCAATTTTTTTCAAAACCACTACAGTAGCATTTCTGTTTTCTTTGCACAACAGATGCTTCTTATCTGTAACCATAGATACACAGAGAACAGGGAAGGATGGCTCTGAGTCAATATAATCAGGGACAGAGAGGTTTGTGACACATGCCATTCAGGGGACACCCAAGGGATCAATGACAATGATAAACAAAATTGACCACTGTCAAAGACTGACAAATACAAAAACAAAAACACACACATGCACAAGCACACACACGCACACACACACACACACACATTACTGCAGGGCTCATTAACTTGCCAGTTTGTTGATGTCATCTGCCTTCACAGTGTCAAACCTCTCACAGCACTTGTCAAGTTTTGAGCTCTGACACCAAAAGTCTATTGCATTTTTTTCACCTACCTTTCTCTCTCTCCCTCTTTCTCTTTCTCTACCTCTCCATATATATATCTATCTATATATCTAACATGCTTGCTGAGCCTTGCTGAGCCTAGTATACAGTAGGTGTGTTATTCCAAAACTGATATTAGTAGTTGTTCCCAGCATGGCTGATAAGGATGATGTTATTACATGTCCACTGCAGCTGTTTTATCTCAAAATCAAATCATTTCCGGGTAACAATTAACTACCTTACTGTGATTGCTTTCATCTATAATTGTCAAAAAGAAACAAAACAATTGCTTCTTAGCAAAGAATAATTTCTCAAGCAAAAATGTTGTCTGGGAGTGGTCTGAGTGGGGAGGGGGGAACTGAAAATGAGCTGTTATTGGCATACAGTTGTGGAACTCTCTTTATAATTCATAGGTTGCACCACCGTCACGTCATGCCATTCTTATTGAAGTTTGCAAGACGCTCTCTGCTGGCGGCGTCATAGTGGTGCCCTAAAGTGGTGATAAGCCCAGTCATTCTAGACGGAGGCTAACTTCTATTTTGTCTAAATTACACTATAGTGCCTGGAGAACAAAATAACATTGGTAAAGTATTCAAATATTTAGTAGGAAACAACTTTGCCAGAATTATCATGTCATCAAATTTACTTTAGACAGATGGCAATGTTGTCATTAGCTAGCAAAGTCTGCCAAAAATAGCTAGCAATGCTAACATTAGCAAGCTAAAATCCGGTGCCCTCACCTCAATCTTAGCTAGTGTCATGACGTTGGCCTGTGGGTAAGGTCTATGACCCCCCCATAAATACCTTTCTCCCTTCCCCTCTCTTTCTGACCCTACTGAAGGACTGTTGAATAGCCTTTGTTAAATATAGAGAGTCCGGGAACATCAAACAAATGGGGAAAAGGAACCATATTTTGGTAATAAAACCAGTTGGAAATATGCTTTGGAACTTAATGAGTATGGATGTCAGTTCGATTGTCATCTGAGACATTATGACTGATGACAGGACGACATAAACTGTACCTGGGAAAGTATACACCCTCTAGTTATCAGAGTCACATGGAATTGTTATGCAATTGAAATGTTTGATATTGAAATTGTTCGTTAGGAGATTAAATGTAATTTTAGCTTCCAATTGAGAGAATTGGGTTTTCATAAGGAAAGTGCCCTGCTTATCAGTGGCCCGCCCCTGTGAAGAGACAGGGGTTATAAACGATGACACATCCTTTTCCCCTCGCCACTATATAAGACAATGACACAATGTAACCAGGAGTCGTGAGGTCTGCAGCCTCTGCGTTACAAGGACACACATGTCAAGTACAGAACTAAGCCAACCTCGGCGTGAGCTTTGGTTGTGAATGGTATGAACTTTGAACTTATTCACTACAGAAGTGATACTTCCTAGCCATTGAGTTAGCAGCGGCCGCTGTAGACGTGGGCTAGGAAAGGACGGACGATGGATCCAGTCTACCACAGACGAAGATACCACCACGTATCCAATTTACCACCAGAGATATTCTTCCGAGGACCGGAAGATCTGTTGGCCAACCCGGCCAGCATCTACGACCAACCTACCGAAGCGCAGCTCAGAGTAAATAATTATTGCATTTTCCTTTTCCAAATGGGCGGTAATTTAGATAGCATAGCTGCTGTTTCTTTGTTCCTCAGTCTTCCCGCTCTTTCATTCAAGCCCAACCCCCTTTCTTTGTGTAACAAGCCGCCATGTCGGCTCCGTCCACCAGGGCAGTTTTCTGTTTGACATCATTTGTATTCTGTGTATATGTAATTCTGTGTGATTAGTTAGGTATTTAGTAAATAAATAATTAAACCCAATTTTGTATTGCTGATTCAACTTGTTAGCCAGGGTTCGTGAAGATAACCAAGAATTTACAACTTTCATTATGAGACTGAAAATAAAATGAGGATTAATATTGACTGCTATCGATGTAAAATATTAAAGTCTTTAAGAGTTTATTCGGAAGATAACGGCTCTATAAACACTCTTCCGTGGTGTCCCGACTTTCTAGTTAATTACATTTACATGATTAGCGAATCAGGTGATATTAATTACAGAGAAAGGATTTTATAGAATAGCATGTCATATCACTTAACCCGGCATAGCCAAAGACACGACACTAGCTTGCTAAAGTTATACTGCATCTAAAATCAATCTGGCGACATCTAAATTATAACAAAAGGCTTTCCAACTAATTATTTGCCTCATTTTGAATGTCATAATATTTCCAAGTCACTGTAATGCACTTTGATGAAATCTTCTTCAGCGCTCATTGACGATACAGCGAGGAAAATGCTCAGTCCAAAATGAATGTTAAAAACAATATTTTGACGAAACATGCTAGCCATGAATTGGTCTATTAACTAATTTACTGCCTTGTGATGTCACCAGGCAGGCCAAAACTCCATTCCACCAAAAGAGGCTGAAATTTCAGGCAGCCTTTTCAAACAGCTGTGACACTAAAAGGGGATTATGATCATTTTCACAATTTCAATGTATTATTCCAACCTCAGTGTGGAAATATATATATATACACACAAAACATTTTTGACTACACTGAACCTTTATAATTGCATGCACATTTGCACTAGGATGGATGAGAAAAGCAAGGCCATTAATTGATAATGTGTGTTTCTGTCTACATTCCATTAACATGGCATGCAGATCGGCCCTACTGTTTATCTTCCTGTCTCTGTGTGTGATTTGTGTGTGTGTGTGTACGTGCATGCGTGAGTGTGCTTGTGTATGTGAGGGTGTTTGAAAGTGCCTGTGTGTATGGCCCATGCCAAAGTGTGGCTTGTATACAAGGGTGAATATTTGTGTTAATATGGCACTCATGTCTGCTTTATGAAGGCTCATGTCAGACTGACCCTCCAGTAGGATAAAACAGAGGTCATTGTGACATCCTCCAGTAGGATAAAACAGAGCTCAGTGTGACAACCTCCAGTAGGATAAAAGAGAGCTCAGTGTGACTGATCCTCCAGTAGGATGAAACAGAGCTCAGTGTGACTGATCCTCCAGTAGGATAAAACAGAGGTCATTGTGACAACCTCCAGTAGGATAAAACAGAGGTCATTGTGACTGATCCTCCAGTAGGATATAACAGAGCTCAGTGTGACTGATCCTCCAGTAGGATAAAACAGAGGTCATTGTGACAACCTCCAGTAGGATAAAACAGAGGTCATTGTGACTGATCCTCCAGTAGGATATAACAGAGCTCAGTGTGACTGATCCTCCAGTAGGATATAACAGAGCTCAGTGTGACTGATCCTCCAGTAGGATTTAAAAGAGGTCATTGTGACTGATCCTCCAGTAGGATATAACAGAGCTCAGTGTGACTGATCCTCCAGTAGGATTTAACAGAGCTCAGTGTGACTGATCCTCCAGTAGGATTTAACAGAGCTCAGTGTGACTGATTCTCCAGTAGGATATAACAGAGCTCAGTGTGACTGATCCTCCAGTAGGATTTAACAGTGTGAGCCAGTGATTAAACTGTGGCTATCCCAGCCTATTGTTTACATTAGCACATAAATTATTCACTCACCCCCATATCCTCAGGGCACAATAACAGTACAGCCCCCACACAGACAGGGATATAGAATAGAACCAAAATGGAATGTAAGTCAATCAAAACAAATGAAGTATATGTCTCTTTAGCTCAACATGCCTCTCAACAAGGGATATCATGTATATTCCCTGTCCGTGTCTGTGTTGTTTTCCCTTCTGACAAGGGATAATATTTTTTTTTAAACACAGTGGAGGGTAAAACACACGCTATCCATAATAATCTAGAAATATCCAGGACCTCATCTTATTGGTAACACTGCACAGATGTAACTGTCTTTGCTTGAATGATCCACCAGTGATCAGAGAAGATTACAGCATGTATAAACAAGAAGATTATAAAGCTCAAACGACCGTGTGTACACAGGGTGTGTATATCCGTGCTGCTCAGCTGCAGCTGAGTGAAGAGAAGACCTCTGGTTATGAGTCCTCCTACTCCACCCTGTGGTCTGTCCCTGACAGGCTCTTACTGACTACAGAATGGCAGGTAGGGAGAGGAAAGGGAAAGGGGGATACATACTGAATGCCTTCAACTGAAATGTGTCTTCAGCATTTAACCCAACCCCTCTGAATCAGGAGAGGCAAAGAGGAAGAGACACGGAGGGAGATGTAGAGAAGGAGAGACAGAGAGAGAGAGGCAGAGAGAGAGAGGGAGGCGAGAGAGAGAAAGAGGCAGGGATGGAGAGACAGAGAGGCATGGAGCAAGAGCGAGAGTGAGGGAGAGACAGAGAGGGAGAGACAGGGAGGGAGAGACATGGAGGGAGAGAGCGAGATAGAAACAGGGAGGGAGAGACAGGGAGGGAGAGACAGGGAGAGAGAGACAGAGAGAGAGAGACGGGAGGGAGAGGCAGAGAGAGAGGCAGAGAGATAGAAAGAAGCAGAGAGACAGAGGCGTAGAGAGTGTTAGAGAGAGAGGTAGAGAGAGAGGGGCAGAGAGAGAGAAAGAGAGAGAGGCAGAGAGAAAGAGACAGGTAGGGAGAGACAGGGAGGGAGAGGCAGAGAGAGAGAGGCAGAGAGAGAGGCAGAGAGAGTGAGAGGCAGAGAGAGAGAGCCAGAGAGAGGCACAGAGAGAGTTAGAGAGAGTGAGGCAGACACAGAGAGAGAGGCAGAGATAGATGCAGAGAGAGAGAGACAGAGAGGGAGAGACAGGGAAGGAGGGCAGGGAGTGAGAGACAGAAGGAGAGACAGGGAGGGTGAGGTAGAGAGGTGAGCAAGAGGGAGAAAGATGAGAGAGAGGCAGAGAGAGAGAGTGAGAGGCAGAAAAAGAGAGAGGCAGAGAGAAAGAGGCAGAGAGGATGAGACAGGAAGGGAAAGGCAGAGAGAGAGGCAGAGAGATGAGTGAGAGGCAAAAAGATGAGCAAAGGGGGGAAAGATGAGAGAGGAAGAGATAGATGAGAGAGGGAGATAGAAGCGAGAGAGATAGAGGAGGGAGAGAGACAAATAGAGAAAGAGAGACACAGAGAAAGGAGAGAGAGAGCAAGAAATAGAGAAAAGAGAGAGTGTGTTCTGAACCTGATCTAGCCAGCCCTCTATCCAGTATAATCTCTGCCCACTTTATGATTTATAGTGCTCAGTCAGGTGAATATTTCATTGTGATACATAGAGGCTAGCTAATATCCCAGGCCCAGTCAGACTGGGGCATTAAGGAGAGGCATGAATACATTGAGGTTGTTACGCCTGGCCTTAATCAATCAGGGCACACAGTGGGTGGAACTGCTAAGAGAAACGCTCTGTTCTCATTACACAGACAAATCATACATAACATTAAGCGTTATAAATGATATACATACCCCGGGTTACTCCACCCAACCCTAATGACCAAAAATCCTCCTCCAGGAGGAGAGGATTAGACTAAGATTTGAGATGTCTTTTGAATATAGACTGAAGAAATTGCAAAAAGGGACCGAAAACACCTCTAAAATGGGATGTAGAAAACCACTTTCGTTTTCAGCATGTTAATAGGCCTATATGGCTAAAACATGAGGCTTTGAGACAAGAGAGTCTATTTTCATGTGCCTCCAGAGAAAACTGGGCCTGTCACCATAATACAAACATTAGAATATTGGGGGAATATACAAAGTCATGAATAAAATTATGTTGTTGTCTTCCAAATGAATTCCTTTGCATTGCCTGAGAAATCAGCTTTGACAGACAAACACAATTTACGGGCATATTTTTCTGAACAATGATATTATTACGTCCACTCTAAGTACCAGTAAATGCCCATCTTGTCTCTCTCTGCTTCACTAAGAGGCTTATGGATGTTACAAACAGAGAGAAAAGGTCCAGGGGGTGGGAAAGGCTGAGAATCATCACATGTTCACATCAGATCTCGGAGGATAGGAGTGATACCCTATTTATCGTGGAGGAATCTGGGACTGGGAGAACTGAGGTGCCATACTACTGTTGTTCAACCCACTGTAATGTAATAGAAAGTTTCCCATTACGGGCCTGATTAGATGTATAGTAACTGGGAGAGGAGAGAGCAGAACAGCACAGTCCAGCGTGTAGGTTAAACCTCAGCTCCCGTCTCCCCAGTCTATAGTCCAGTATGTAGGTTAAACCTCAGCTCCAGTCTCCCCAGTCTATAGTCCAGTATGTAGGTTAAACCTCAGCTCCAGTCTCCCCAGTCTACAGTCTAGTATGTAGGTTAAACCTCAGCTCCAGTCTCCCCAGTCTACAGTCCAGTATGTAGGTTTAACCTCAGCACCAGTCTCCCCAGTATACAGTCTAGTACGTAGGTTAAACCTCAGCACCAGTCTTCCCAGTTTATAGGTTAAACCTCAGCTCCAGTCTCCCCAGTCCACGGTCCAGTATGTAGGTTAAACCTCAGCTCCAGTCTCCCCAGTCTACAGTCCAGTATGTAGGTTAAACCTCAGCACCAGTCTCCTCAGTCTACAGTCTAGTATGTAGGTTAAACCTCAGCTCCAGTCTCCCCAGTCTACAGTCCAGTATGTAGGTTTAACCTCAGCACCAGTCTCCCCAGTATACAGTCTAGTATGTAGGTTAAACCTCAGCACCAGTCTTCCCAGTTTATAGGTTAAACCTCAGCTCCAGTCTCCCCAGTCCACGGTCCAGTATGTAGGTTAAACCTCAGCTCCAGTCTCCCCAGTCTATAATCCAGTGTGTAAGTTAAACCATAGCACCAGTCCTACCAGTCTACAGTCCAGTATGTAGGTTAAACCTCAGCTCCCGTCTCCCCAGTCTACAGTCCAGTATGTAGGTTAAACCTCAGCTCCAGTCTCCACAGTCTACAGTCCAGTGTGTAGGTTAAACCTCAGCTCCAGTCTCCACAGTCTACAGTCCAGTGTGTAGGTTAAACCTCAGCACATGTCCCACCAGTCTACAGTCTAGTGTGTAGGTTAAACCGCAGCACCAGTTCTACCAGTCTACAGTCCAGTATGTAGGTTAAACCTCGGATCCAGTCTTCACAGTCTACAGTCCAGTGTGTAGGTTAAACCTCAGCTCCAGTCTCCCCAGTCTACAGTCCAGTATGTAGGTTAAACCTCAGCACCAGTCTCCCCAGTCTGCTCTAACAGCATCTCTCCACACAGCTCAGGTTGGTATCACCAGTGTGACTTGGAGCGCCAGGAGGCTCCAGCTAAGACCCAGCCTCATCCTGAGCTACATAGTCATGGTGTCTCCCTCGAGAGCTGAGGAAAAAACTCAAACCTGGAAAAGGTAGCGCAATCTGATCCTAAAAATGAAGACGCAGTGCAAAGGTGTGTGTGTGAGCATAAATCTGTCATATCAGTGTGTGTTCGCTTGTTTATGTGTTTGCTTATGCATGTCTGTCTGTGTGTATGTGTGTCTTTATGCGTGATTTCACAAGTAAGTGAGCAGCTGGGAGGATAGCAGCTCATCAAATCTGTCTCACTGGGTGATGTTAATATGGCAAAGCTAAGCTGCTAAAGGATATAAGCAACTTAGAAAGTACAGTGAAATAAAGTTGATGATTCCCCTGCAGTTTGGAAAACTTCCACCCTGGAGAGTTGAAATGCACATTCTGCCTCGTTCTGATCACCTGACAACAGGACTGATTAGAATTTGCATATTGGATTGGAAAAATAAAATAAATCAGCATTTCATGTTGTTCCAGTACCGTGATATTGATTCAAGCATATTGTCTGTAAAAATAATAATATATGCCTTAAAAATATGGGCACACAATTACTAAATAGTCTTCGTCATTTCAGTCGCTAATAAGAAGCTAACTACATCAAGGTCTATGTTTAGATTGACTTCAGTCTTCTCACAACTGTTCTGCTATTTGTAATGGGGTTAGCTACATCAGGAATCAATGCAGTGTCTGTGGCTAACATGGTGAATCACATCAATTAATTGGGGGACAACATTAAACATCCAATGCAGCCATTTTTATCTAATATCAAATAATTTCTGGGTTACAATTGGGTACCTTACTCTGAAAAAAAAAGCTTCTTAGCAAAAATACATTTCTCAAGCAGGACATTTGCAAGGACTGTCTGGGAGTGGTCTGAGGGGGGAGGGGGGGAGGGGGAAACTGAAACTAGCTGATATTGGCAGAGAGGTTTGGAACGCTATTTTTTATTGGTCTATTAACGAATGCGAATGCCACCAGGCAGTTTAGAACTCCATCCCACCAAAACAGGCTGGAATTTCAGGCGGTCTTATCAAACAGCTCTCACACTAAAAGGGCATTATCATCATTTGCACAATTTCACAGTATTATTCCAACCTCATAGTGTGGAAAAATGGAAAAAACACAGGAAATCACGTTTTTTACTGTACTGGGCCTTTAAATCGACCTAGTCTCTTGTCGTTGTTTTGGGCTCTCATCAGAGGTGTGGACTCGAGTCACATGACTTGGATTTGAGTTAGACTCGAGTCACAAATATGATGACTTGCAACTCAACTTTAATACCAATGACTTGTGACTTAACTTGGACTTGAGCCTTTTGACTCGAACTGACTTGATACCCTTCCCAAGCCCAAATATTAAAAATGATGCTATTAAAAACAGTGTGGAGCGCACCAACTCTTCATTTAACGGATTACAGTTTGAATCGGACAGCAGCCAATCAAATTGTGCCAGCTGAGAAAAAGTTGGCGTGGCAGTGCAGAGAAATGTCGGCAGGTGAATTCAGATGGAGCCCTTGGAAAGACGATACCCCAAATTATTATTTTCAGATATAAAGGCGACGCTGTATCAACAAAAAACGGATTGCAACTTGCAAAACATGCGGGAAGAAAATTACAGACGGAGGTGCAACAATTTCCAATTTTGTTCGACATTTGAAGCTGCTCAAAGAATGGTAAGTCATGGCTAATATAGCCAACATCTGTATATTTTATTACTTTACTGGTGTATCATGTAGGCTAACGTAACGTTAAATCAATGAGCCTCCACACAGTCAGTCAGTGTGGGACCATGATCATTGCACCCAGATTGAGCTACAACTGGCTAGGCAGTTGGTAACCTAAATCCTGCCTGATGTTACTGCTGTTCCTAAAACCATTGACATACGTTAGCCTTCTGTAACCACACACAGAGAGTGTGTGTGTGTGTGTGTGTGTGTGTGTGTGTGTGTGTGTGTGTGTGTGTGTGTGTGTGTGTGTGTGTGTGTGTGTATGTGTTAAGGTTGGGTGATTGTGTACAAGCCTATATCGCCCGATTGCGCCCCATAGTGATCCTCGATAGTCGATCACTATTGGGGGGGGTCTTTCTCATGGCTACCCATGTATTTCCATGGAAATATAACGTTTATTTGGAAAGTAATAAATATATAGACATTTTTAAAAGCATTCATGATTTGCGTAAATATAATATACTATTACTCTTGTTAAAAATATGAAATGGTATAACATTTGATGAAGAGCACATTATGACTTGTTTAGGACTCAAAACTCAAAGTTTAGGACTTGAATTGACTTGATACTTGACGGTCTTGACTCGAGACTTGACTTGGACTTGCCTGTCTTGACTTGGGACTTGACTTGGGACTTGAGTGCTTAGACTTGAGACTTACTTGTGACTTGTAAAACAATGACTTGGTCCCACCTCTGGCTCTTATCCTGTCTCTTGGCATGAGGATAAACCAATATAAACTCTGGATTGAATGAATACATCATTGGGATAAACAGGAAGGTATCACGTCTCGATATAGGATAAACTAGCAAGGATCTGATCAATATATAGATATATATAAACAGATCTAAAAAACAGATCTAAACAGATCTAAAAAACAAACATCCACACTCGGCCAGCAGTAAATCTCCCATATAGACTCAGTGCTGCGGTGCCACAGGATGTCTCAGTACACATCATAACACACTGACTACACTATATGACAGATCCATAGTGATCAGTCGTCCAGGAATCAATCACACAAATGGACCCAATACTTCAGCTGAAATGTCATTCAGAATGCTACGTATTACATGGAGAACATTTCCATCATGGTACATGGATCTGAAGTCACATTGGACTCTGGCCGCTGATGATTTACTGTTTAAGCCTTATAGTTTTATGGATTTCCTGTCTGGACCGTCGGATGCCAGCGCTGACCTGAATGTTGACCTTGTCAGAACAGGGGTCCATCGGTGGCAGTTGACTCTGTCGCCCCCTTTTTCTGCCTGACGCCACCCCTCACTATTCCTCCTCTCCTCTCCCCTCTTTAGCTCTCCTCTCCTCTGCTCTGCTCTCCCCTCCAACTCCTCTCCTCTCCATCTCCTCTCCTCCCCCCTCCCCTCCTCTCCTCTCCTCTGGCAGCTTTGGTAGGTTCCATTTACCAACACTTCCACCCAATATTCCTCCTGCCATGATAATACCCCCAGTAACAGCCATAACCCCAGCATGCAGCGCTGCTCAATTACAGCCTTCAGGAGGATGGGATTATGGACAGGGATGGCAGGGAGGCAGGGAGGGGGGAAGAGAAGGGGAGAGAGAGAGGGGAGGCAGGCTTTTACTGCCATGAAGGGCTGTAGATGCACAGACAGGCGCAGCGGCAGAGAGTAAATCCCAAATAGGCTGTCACCAGCCGACAGCGCACTGAAGTCGAGAGAAACACACCAGCACAGTAGAATGGGGAGGAAAGGAGGTGGAGGGGAGGTGGAGGGGTGTCTGACGGGGGGGAGGGAGTTGGAGGGGTGTCAGTAGGGGGAGGGAGAGAAGTGGAGGGAGGGTTGGCCGATTTGACTTTTAGCGCTGAGGCGGGAGGCTGAGAGGAAGGGAAACACAACGGATGAGAGGAAGGGAAACACAATGGATGAGAGGAAGGGAAACACAATGGATGAGAGGAAGGGAAACACAATGGATGAGAGGAAGGGAAACACAACGGATGAGAGGGAGGGAAACACAACGGATGAGAGGAAGGGAAACACAACGGATGAGAGGAAGGGAAACACAACGGATGAGAGGGAGGGAAACACAACGGATGAGAGGAAGGGAAACACAACGGATGAGAGGAAGGGAAACACAACGGATGAGAGGAAGGGAAACACAACGGATGAGAGGAAGGGAAACACAACGGATGAGAGGGAGGGAAACAACGGATGAGAGGGAGGGAAACACAACGGATGAGAGGAAGGGAAACACAACGGATGAGAGGAAGGGAAACACAACGGATGAGAGGAAGGGAAACACAACGGATGAGAGGAAGGGAAACACAACGGATGAGAGGAAGGGAAACACAACGGATGAGAGGAAGGGAAACCCAACGGGGAATGGGGGCATTGCTTGGGGTGGTTAGGGTCACAGCTTCAGCTCCAAAACATTTCTACACCTGTGGAGAGAGAGAGAGAGAGAGAGAGTTTTGAGCTCAGAAAAAATAAGACAGGGGGTTTATGTCTACACAGTACGATGTGCAGTACCCCCCCATCCCTTCAGTAGTGAATGCTGATTGAGAGGGTGCTAGCAGGAAGATGAGCAATAATCAACTCCACATCAGAACAGGCGCCGTGTCATACACAGACCCTGCCAGCCATGCAGGCATCCAGCAGCCAAAACACAAATCTGTGTTTGCAGAGAAGATTACATTTACCCACAAGTCAATGTTCAGGTCTGTGTGTTTGTCAGAGGGCGCACATCAGTAGACATTTAAACGGCCCACAAAATGTACCATGAAGAGATTGATTATGCTCCATAGAATGTGTGTGAATTGGTTTCATGGTATTTTTTTTGGGGGGGGGCGGCTCCTATAAATCTGAGGAGTGTTTTGGTACTTAACTCAATACAACATGAAGTAAAAGAGCATATCAGATGACACTGATAGTCCCTCAATATGTGTTTCTGCCCCCCACAGAGACAGAGACAGCATCTTCCTCTTGTCTCTATTCCGATGGGAACCTTCATGTTCTCTTGTCAGATTCTGTTTCAATGATTCTCCTGCTGACCCTCTACGGTCCTACCATAGGACACACACACACCAGTGAACTGAGCCACAGAGCCGTTGCCACCCAACCATGAAGTGGGAAATAAAAACAGAACACAAGCAGATCAACTGAGCTGCCAGTGTCACTGATCAGTGAGTAGGAATGGCTAAAACAACTCAGTTGTCCTGCCCAGTTGGGACTGCAGAGGACTGGGACAACTAAACCCACTGAAGTGTGTCCACAACGGTCCAGCCGGCACTCAACTACAACACAAATAAAAGCTATTTCCTGATATGCTGATAGTTTTATGGATTTCCTGTCATAAATGTTACCAGAAAATTAAGTAGGCCTACTTCCCAGAGAAACTAGTCTGCTGAATCCATCAGTATCTAGCCACACACACATACTTTGGAGGGCCTACATTTGCATTCTGGGTAGCTCCTGGCTAAAGGCTGTGTGGTTATGGGAAGCAGAGTCCATGTTGGAACAGCCCTTTAGCCCTGCCCAGCACAGGGCAGTTTGGGAGCCACTAGCAGGGGGTTGAAGTACAGGAAGGTTGGGGTATAGGGGGTTGGGTTGGAGTGGAGTGTGGGAGACAGGATCCACTGACGGGGTTGGTACCGAGGTGTTGGGTTGGGGGAGACAGTATCCATTGGCAGGGGGATGGGGTACAGGGTGTTGGGGTACAGGGGGGTTGGGTTGGGTGAGACAGTATCCATTGGCAGGGGGTTGGGGTACAGGGGGTTGGGGGAGACAGTATCTATTGGCAGGGAGTTGGGGTACAGGGGGGTTGGGGTACAGGGGTGTTGGGTTCGGGGAGCCAGTATCCATTGGCAGGGGGTTGGGGTACAGGGGGGTTGGGGTACAGGGGGTTGGGTTGGGTGAGACAGTATCCATTGGCAGGGGGTTGGGGTACAGGGGGATTGGGGGAGACAGTATCTATTGGCAGGGGGTTGGGGTACAGGGGGGTTGGGGTACAGGGGGGTTGGGTTGGGCGAGACAGTATCCATTGGCAGGGGGTCGGGGTTCAGGGGGGTTGGGTTGGGCGAGACAGTATCCATTTCAGACAGCTTAATTCATCTGCAGATAAGAGGTTCACCCAGCATAGAGATTGGGTTCAAGGAGAGTTACCAAAGTGTGCAGGCCAAGCAACCTTTGCTATTTTCCAGCCGGTCGCTCGCTCCTCGCCAAACCAACCAGCAGGACATAAATCCAGTTTGAATTGGAAGGAGGAACAGGTGCAGCATCTGGCCCCAGCATTTACATGCAAGGGGACAAGATTAATGTTGTAAATTAACTTATCTATGTGAGGAAACTCATACCTGTGACTTCCAAAGCAACAGTGTCAAGACAAACTCCCACTCTCTCTCTTCTTTCTCTCTGTTCCTCCAGGACCCATAACAGAAGGAAGGACTGAATAATGACACCAAATGAGGGAGGAAGAAGAGTCTGTCTGATGTCAACTGTCTGAAATAGTCTTCCATTTGCTTGTCAGTTGAGAACAACATGTTCTTTGCGCCACAGGAGGACACACAGGAAGCCTGGCGCAAGAGCAGAGTCAGAAGCGCATGACGACATTATCACTATTTTAAATAGGAGAATCATGGAGGATGAGGTCACCAGCATGAGCTGGCCAACTCACTGGTGACTTGTGGAGGTGGGTAAGGAGAGAAGGAGTGACAGAAGGAGTGAGGGAAGGAGTGAGGGAAGGAGTGAGGGAAGGAGTGAGGGAAGGAGTGAGGGAAGGAGAGAGGGAAGGAGAGAGGGAAGGAGTGACAGAAGGAGTGAGGGAAGGAGAGAGGGAAGGAGAGAGGGAAGGAGTGACAGAAGGAGAGAGGGGAGGAGAGAGGGAAGGAGAGAGGGAAGGAGAGAGGGAAGGAGTGACAGAAGGAGAGAGGGAAGGAGAGAGGGAAGGAGTGACAGAAGGAGAGAGGGAAGGAGAGAGGGAAGGAGTGACAGAAGGAGTGAGGGAAGGAGAGAGGGAAAGAGTGACAGAAGGAGAGAGGGAAGGAAAGAGGGAAGGAGTGACAGAAGGAAAGAGGGAAGGAGAGAGGGAAGGAGTGACAGAAGGAGTGAGGGAAGGAGTGACAGAAGGAGAGAGGGAAGGAGAGAGGGAAGGAGTGACAGAAGGAGAGAGGGAAGGAGTGACAGAAGGAGAGAGGGAAGGAGAGGGGGAAGGAGTGACAGAAGGAAAGAGGGAAGGAGAGAGGGAAGGAGTGACAGAAGGAGTGAGGGAAGGAGTGACAGAAGGAGAGAGGGAAGGAGAGAGGGAAGGAGAGAGGGAAGGAGAGAGGGAAGGAGTGACGGAAGGAGAGAGGGAAGGAGTGACAGAAGGAGTGAGGGAAGGAGTGACAGAAGGAGAGAGGGAAGGAGTGACAGAAGGAGTGACAGAAGGAGAGAGGGAAGGAGTGACAGAAGGAGTGACAGAAGGAGAGAGGGAAGGAGAGAGGGAAGGAGTGACAGAAGGAGAGAGGGAAGGATAGAGGGAAGGAGTGACAGAAGGAAAGAGGGAAGGAGAGAGGGAAGGAGTGACAGAAGGAGTGAGGGAAGGAGTGACAGAAGGAGAGAGGGAAGGAGTGACAAAAGGAGAGAGGGAAGGAGAGAGGGAAGGAGAGAGGGAAGAAGAGAGGGAAGGAGTGACAGAAGGAGAGAGACAGATGGAGAAAAACAAAAGGAAGGTGAGTGCAACCGTCTAGTGTGAGTAGTGTTGGCACGAGGCTGTCAACAAGGTCATAACAACAAGATTGCTGAGGATGCTCTCTGATGGACTGGTTTAATACTAGAGCAAAGGCTGTGTACTCATTTTAGGCTACTAATAAACTGCCACTTTTTTATTTATTTTATTTTACCTCCCTTCGATGTTTCTTGCTTTGAGTTATGGATGGTTATCTTCTTTGGGGTAGGGGGCAGTATTTTGATGTCCGGATGAAAAGCGTGCCAGTAGTAAACTGCCTGCTACTCAGGCCCAGAAGCTAAGATATGCATATTATTAGTAGATTTGGATAGAAAACACTCTGAAGTTTCTAAAACTGTTTGAATGATGTCTGTGAGTATAACAGAACTCATATGGTTGGCAAAAACCTGAGAAAAAATCTAACCAGGAAGTTTGGAAATCTGAGGTTTGTAGTTTTTCAAGTGATTGCCTATCTAATACACAGTGTCTGTGTGGTCATTCTGCACTTCCCAAGGCTTCCACTAGATGTCAACAGTCTTTAGAACGTTGTTTCATGCTTCTACTGTGAATGGGGAGAGAATAAGAGCCCTTGGAATCAGATGACTGAGAAAATGACGTGAGGTCAATCGCGTGCGCTCCCGTGAGAGTTAGGTGTGTTCCTTTTCATTTCTGAAGACAAAGGAATCGTCCGGTTGGAATATTATGGAAGATTTATGATAAAAACATGCTAAAGATTGATTCTATACATCGTTTATCATGTTTCTACGAACTGTAATATAACTTTTTTGACTTTTCGTCTGAACTTACTGCGCGAGCACAGTGCATTTGGAGTGCTGGACTGAACACGCGAACAAAAAGGAGGTATTTCGACATAAATATGGACTTTATCGAAACAAAACAAACATTTATTGTGGAACTGGGATTCCTGGGAGTGCATTCCGATGGAGATCATCAAAGGTAAGTGAATATTTATAATGTTATTTGTGACTTCTGTTGACTCCAAAATGGCGGGTATCTGCATGGCTTGTTTTGATGTCTGAGCGCTGTACTCAGATTATTGCAAAGTTTGCTTTCGCCGTAAAGCTTTTTTGAAATCTGACACAGCGGTTGCATTAAGGAGAAGTTTATCTATAATTCTGTGCATAACACTTGTATCTTTTATCAAAGTTTATGATGAGTATTTCTGTAAATTGATGTGCTCATTCACTGGAAGTTTTGGAGGCAAAACATTTCTGAACATTACACGCCAATGTAAAATGGGGTTTTTGGATATAAATATGAACTTTATCGAGCAACACATACATGTATTGTGTAACATGAAGTCCTATGAGTGCCATCTGATGAAGATCATCAAAGGTTAGTGATTAATTTTAGCTGGTTTTTGTGACGCCTCTCCTTGCTTGGAAAATGGCTATGCTTTCGCCGTAAAGCATTTTTTAAATCGGACAATGTGGTTGGATTAACTAGAAGATTATCTTTAAAATGGTGTGAAATACTTGTATGTGTGAGTAATTTGAATTGAGATTTTTGTTGTTTTGAATTTGGCGCTCTGCTATTTCACTGGCTGTTGGCGAGGTGGGACGCTACCATCCCACATACCCTAGAGAGGTTATACAGCATTTCTGTAATGTCTGCTTCCAACTCACACCCTCAAACACCTAGATCCCCTGAACGCAGCTCACTCTCCAGATCCCAATCACCTGAATTCTAATCACCTGTTCACACACCTGTATGTCATTATCACACACTATTTAGTTCAGTTCTTTGCACCCATCATTCTGAGGTATTGTTTGTTTTGTGACACATTTTTTTTTATTTATTTAAAAAAAATGTCTTTCACCTTTATTTATCCAGGTAGGCTAGTTGAGAACAAGTTCTCATTTATAACTGCGACCTGGCCAAGATAAAGCAAAGCAGTGCGACACAAACAACAACACAGAGTTACACATGGCATAAACAAACAAACAGTCAATAACACAATTGCGAAAGTCTATATAGAGTGCGTGCAAATGTGGTAGGGTAAGGGGGGTGAGGCAATAAATAGGCCATAGTGGAGAAATTATTACAGTATGGCAAATTAAACACTGGGGTGATAGATGTGCAGAAGATGAGTGTGCAAGTAGCGGTACTGGGGTGCAAAGGAGCAAAAATAAATAAAATAAATAACAATATGGAGATGAGGTAGTTGGATAGACTATTTACAGATTGGCTATGTACAGGTGCAGTGATCTGTGAGCTGCTCTGACAGCTGGTGCTTAAAGCTAGTGAGGGAGATATGAGTCTCCAGCTTCAGTGATTTGTGCAGTTAGTTCAAGTCATTGGCAGCAGAGAACTGGAAGGAAAGGTGGCCGAAGGAGGAATTGGCTTTGGGGGTGACCAGTGAAATATACCTTCTGGAGCATGTGCTGCAGGTGGGTGCTGCTATGGTGACCAGTGAGCTGAGATAAGGCGGGGCTTTACCTAGCAACGACTTATAGATGACCTGGAGCCAATGGGTTTGGCGATGGATATGAAGTGAGGGTGACAAAACAGATGGCACTGTGATGGACTGCATCCAATTTGCTGAGTAGAGTGTTGGAGGCTATTTTGTAAATGACATTGCCGAAGTCAAGGATCGGTAGGATAGTCAGTTTTACTAGGCTATGTTTGGCAGCATGAGTGAAGGATGCTTTGTTGCGAAATAGGTAACCGATTCTAGGTTTAATTTTGGATTGGAGATGCTTAATGTCAGTCTGGAAGGAGAGTTTACAGTCTAACCAGACACCTAGGTATTTGTCGTTGTCCACATATTCTAAGTCAGAACCATCCAGAGTAGTGATGCTGGACGGGTGGGCAGGTGTGGGCAGCAATCGGTTGAAGAGCATGCATTTAGTTTTGCTTGCATTTAAGAGCAGTTGGAGGCCACGGAAGGAGAGTTGTATGGCATTGAAGCTCGGCTGGAGGTTAGTTAACCTCTCTTGGGTAGGGGGCAGTATTTTCACCCCCGGATGAAAAACATGCCGAAAGTAAACTGCCTGTTACTCAGGCCTGGGATAGGCATATAAATGCTAGATTTGGATAGAAAACACTCTAAAGTTTCTAAAACTGTTCAAATAATGTCTGTGAGTATAACACAACTGATATGGCAAGTGAAACCCAGAGGACAAACCATCCAGGGGAAAAAAATATTGAGGAAATAGGATTTACCAATTGTTTTCTATGGGATACCCTATTTACGAGGAACATGGTTGCAGTTCCTGGCTTACACTAGATGTCAACAGTCTTTAGAAATTGTTCTATGTTTTCATTTTGAGAAATTAAGTAGTGCTATTCATTGTAAGTGTCACTCCAGGTGGACTCCACTGTTTTGGTGCGCGTGAACTGGAATTTGGCATTGTTTTTATCCGGTATTAGAAACAGTTTATTCCGTCTTAAATTGTATCGATTATTTACGTTTTAGGGTACCTGAGGTTGGATTAGGAACGTTGTTTGAAATGTTTGGACCAAATTTACTTACAGGTAACTTATTAGATACTTTGTAGGCATGTTGGGCGAGTTGAAACCGGTGTATTTCTAAATCAAACGCGTAAAGCCTTTTTGAAATCTGACACAGTGGCTGGATTAACAAGAAGTCAACCTTTATTTTGATGTATAACCCATATATTTTCAAGAATGTTAAATATTTGAATATGGTATTTTTGAATTTTGCGCTCTGCAATTTCACTGGATGTTGGCCAGGTGAGACGCTACAGTCCCACCTGTCCATAAGAAGTTTTAACACAGTGTCTAAAGAAGGGCCAGAAGTATACAGAATAGTGTCGTCTGCGTAGAGGTGGATCAGAGAATCACCTGCAACAACAGCGACATCATTGATGTACACAGAGAAAAGAGTCGGCCCTACAATTGAACCCTGTAGCACCCCCATAGAGACTACCAGAGGCCCGGACAATAGGCCCACGATTTGACACACTGAACTCTATCAGAGAAGAAGTTGCTGAACCAGGCGAGGCAGTCATTTGAGAAGCCAAGGCTGTTGAGACTGCCGATAAGAATGTGGTGATTGACAGAGTCGAAAGCCTTGGACAGGTCGATGAATACAGCTGCACAGTATTGTCTCTTATTGATGGCGGTTATGATATCGTTTAGGACCTTGAGCGTGGCTGAGGTGCAACCATGACCAGCTCGGAAACCAGATTGCATAGCGGAGAAGGTATGGTGGGATTCGAAATGGTTGGTGATCTGTTTGTTAACTTGGCTTTCGAAGACCTTAGAAAGGCAGGGTAGGATAGATATAGGTCTGTAGTGTCTCCCCCTTTGAAGAGGGGGATGACCACGGCAGCTTTCCAATCTTTGGGGATCTCAGACGATACGAAAGAGAGGTTGAACAAGCTAGTAATAGGGGTTGCAACAATTTCGGTGGATAATTTTAGGAAGAGAGGGTCCAGATTGTCTAGCCCTGCCGATTAGTAGGGGTCCAGATTCTGCAGCTCTTTCAGAACATCAGGTATCTGGATTTGGGTGAAGGAGAAATGGGGGAGGCTTGGGCAAGTTGCAGTGAGGGGTGCAGGGCTGTTGACCGGGGTAGGGTTGCCAGGTGGAAAGCATGGCCAGTCATAGAAGAATGCTTATTGAAATTCTCAGTTATCGCAGATTTATCGGAGGTGACAGTGTTTCCTAGCCTCAGTGCAGTGGGCAGCTAGAAGGAGATGCTCTTATTCTCCATGGACTTTACAGTGTCCCAGAACTTTTTGGAGTGAGTGCTACAGGATGCAAATTTCTGTTTGAAAAAGCTAGCCTTTGCTTCCTAACTGCCAGTGTACATTAGTTACTAACTTCCCTGAAAAGTTGCATACCGAGGGGTCCTATTCGATGCTAATGCAGTACGCCAAAGAATGTTTTTGTGCTGGTCAAGGGCAGTCAGATCTGGAGTGAACCAAGGGCTATATCTGTTCCTGGTTCAACGTTTTTTGAATGGGGCATTTAAGATGGTGAGGAAAGCACTTTTAAAGAATAACCAGGCATCCTCTACTGATGGAATGAGGTCAATATCCTTCCAGATATTAGAAAGGCCTGCCCGCTGAAGTGTTTTAGGGTGCGTTTGACAGTGATGAGAGGTGGTCGCTTGATCGCAGACCCATTACGGATGCATGCAATAAGACAGTGATCGCTGAGATCCTGGTTGAAGACAGCAGAGGTGTATTTGGAGGGCAGGTTGGTTAGGATGATATCTAAGAGGGTGCCCTTGTTTACGGATTTGGGGTTGTACCTGACCCCCTCCACACAAGTCCCTCAGACCCCCTCCATGTCTTTCAGAGCTCTGTTTTTCCCATAATTTACTCCTCCCGTGTATGATAGTTTTTGCCTGCCTCACTAATGACACCTTTTGCCTATTCCCTGCCTGTACTTTAGCCTATCGGATTTCCTGTTATCAACATATTGCCTGATCTCCCGGACTACATTACTAGCCTTTTCCCTGCCTGTACTGTTGCCTTTTTGGATCCCCTGTGTATGACCTTCTGCCTGCCCCTGAACCCAGCTACCTGCCTCCTCCTGTGGTCCTTTGCAATAAACACCTGCTGCGCCCTGAGCTTGAAACCAGCTCTCTGTCTTCCCTCGTGTTTATTACAATTTCACCCACTTCCTTCAACTCCCCGAGAAGATTAAAAAGCCAAGCCAACACAACAACAGAGCTGCAGGTGAAGAAATTAAACAGGAAGAGGCACAAAGGAACCAGGACCTTTCAACCCACCAGGATCCCTGCCTAACAGAGACAGATACGGCACCTTTCAGTACCATCTCCAAAAGCTCTGCTCATTACACGGGGAAGCAGCTGAGTGTTGTATGCATACAGTATACACACACGTACACTGATGCACATACACACACGTACCTCTACCACACAGTACTGTAGCTTTAACTTCCTTCCTATCCCTGTTGATGTCATCTCTGCTTAAACACACCCGTGGCTGAGCTTCAGCAAGCCTTTTTACATTATTGAATAGCATGGATTTTAATAGAAACACTAAAGCATCCCCTGATGACTGCCTCCTTTACTCATAGAGCTCCTATTATCCAATCAACAGCCTCTCCATGGTTCTCCATGCTCCAGGTCTCATATTATCCAATCAACAGCCTCTCCATGGTTCTCCATGCTCCAGGTCTCATATTATCCAATCAACAGCCTCTCCATGGTTCTCCATGCTCCAGGTCTCATATTATCCAACTAACAGCCTCTCCATGGTTCTCCATGCTCCAGGTCTCATATTATCCAACTAACAGCCTCTCCATGGTTCTCCATGCTCCAGGTCTCCACCAGTCATAATGTGCTGCTGAGCATTCCTCTCTCCTGGTGAGATCTACATTCACACCATCAGTTACAGCTGCCATCAGGTTCCCACTTCACAGGCAAGCATTCAGTAGGATTGTCAAATGCATAGCATGAGGCCTGTATATACTTATATATCCATTACAGGACTTGCTCAAAAGGTGACTTGGTTAAGTTTGTGAGGTGTTTTCATCTTTTTGAGTGCAACATGTGTGTGTGTGCGTACTGTATATGAGCGTGTGTGCACGTGTGTGTGTTTTGTGTATATGCGTACGTGTGTGTACTTGCGGGGGGGTTAACAGATGACTAATGAAATGCAACCCCACCCTGTCCTCAGATCCCATGCTGAGAGGATCTAGCAGTATCTGGGTCAGGATCATGTTTCAGCACGAGATGGATCCTCCATGTTGCCTCCACAGAGGAGATGGATCCTCCATGTTGCCTCCACAGAGGAGATGGATCCTCCATGTTGCCTCCACAGACGAGATGGATCCTCCATGTTGCCTCCACAGATGAGATGGATCCTCCATGTTGCCTCCACAGACGAGATGGATCCTCCATGTTGCCTCCACAGACGAGATGGATCCTCCATGTTGCCTCCACAGACGAGATGGATCCTCCATGTTGGCTCCACAGAGGAGATGGATCCTCCATGTTGCCTCCACAGATGAGATGGATCCTCCATGTTGCCTCCACAGACGAGATGGATCCTCCATGTTGCCTCCACAGACGAGATGGATCCTCCATGTTGCCTCCACAGACGAGATGGATCCTCCATGTTGCCTCCACAGACGAGATGGATCCTCCATGTTGCCTCCACAGACGAGATGGATCCTCCATGTTGCCTCCACAGACGAGATGGATCCTCCATGTTGCCTCCACAGACGAGATGGATCCTCCATGTTGCCTCCACAGATGAGATGGATCCTCCATGTTGCTTCCACAGACGAGATGGATCCTCCATGTTGCCTCCACAGATGAGATGGATCCTCCATGTTGCCTCCACAGACGAGATGGATCCTCCATGTTGCCTCCACAGATGAGATGGATCCTCCATGTTGCTTCCACAGACGAGATGGATCCTCCATGTTGCCTCCACAGACGAGATGGATCCTCCATGTTGCCTCCACAGATGAGATGGATCCTCCATGTTGCTTCCACAGACGAGATGGATCCTCCATGTTGCCTCCACAGATGAGATGGATCCTCCATGTTGCCTCCACAGATGAGATGGATCCTCCATGTTGCCTCCACAGACGAGATGGATCCTCCATGTTGCCTCCACAGATGAGATGGATCCTCCATGTTGCTTCCACAGACGAGATGGATCCTCCATGTTGCCTCCACAGATGAGATGGATCCTCCATGTTGCCTCCACAGACGAGATGGATCCTCCATGTTGCCTCCACAGATGAGATGGATCCTCCATGTTGCCTCCACAGACGAGATGGATCCTCCATGTTGCCTCCACAGACGAGATGGATCCTCCATGTTGCCTCCACAGATGAGATGGATCCTCCATGTTGCTTCCACAGACGAGATGGATCCTCCATGTTGCCTCCACAGATGAGATGGATCCTCCATGTTGCCTCCACAGATGAGATGGATCCTCCATGTTGCCTCCACAGATGAGATGGATCCTCCATGTTGCCTCCACAGATGAGATGGATCCTCCATGTTGCCTCCACAGACAAGATGAGAACTGACACTAAGGATACTAGTCTGTTCTGAAATATGAATTTGTTGGGACACAGTACATATTCCCAGAAATTGTGTACTTTCTCTCTCTCTGTGTGTGTGTGTGTCTGTGTGTCTGTGTGTCTGTGTGTCTGTGTGTGTGTGTGTCTATCTGTCTGCGTGTGTGTTTGTCTATGTGTGAGCATGCGTGGTGTGTGTCTGTGTACTGTATAGGCTACCTACAGATACTAAAGAGGGAAGAAGTGAGAGGAGAGTGAATTAGCCAGGATGAGAGACATGGTCAGGTGACTGTGATGCACATATAAAGGTCCACACTGCTATTTTAACCTCTGACCCTGGAGTTGGATATCCCTCCCTGCTTACATTCTCTTCCCGCATGTAAATATTATCCCACGGTCAGGCAACCCGCCTGCTTTGTGGGTAAAATAGCACCCCCATGGAGCTTTAATATTGAAAAAATGTGTACGGTCATAAAACATGAACTGACAATTTAATTATATGCCAATGCGTTTGATGAATAGCAATGGAACCCATGCATCTAATCTCACATTTAACAACGAAATCAATAGCTGCATTCATCACGCTCCAGCAAGTCATTACCACACAGCGTGAAAAATATAAATATGAAACCTGATATGAATTACAGAAGGAGGCAGGGGGCTGGCAGGTGTTCTGGGGAAAGCCCGGCGGCTCCACTGTAACAGGGTGAGATCTGTTTTGTGTTGGGTGTAACTTTGAATCAAGGCTTAATTTGGCATCAGGCGTAAATCCTGCTAACTTTTTGTTCAGGGACCTATTTAGACAAGTTGCTCTTTAGCAAATTTAATTTGCTCTGTCTTTTTCAGAACAAGACAAACACAGGGCACCCGCACGCGCACACACACACACACACACACACACACACACACACACACACACACACACACACACAGACACACACAGAGGGGCAGGCCGTAGAAAAGACAGGGGACGGAAAAAACACACATTCTTAATGTAAATACAGATGCATTAATAAACAGCTTGTTGGGCAGAGACAGAAACATAGACAACAAGTCTTTAAAACATGCATAATCCATGAACTTCCAGACTAGTGATTACATTTCCAAAACTCCACACACTTTAAGGAATAGCACTATAAGCCTGTAAGTAGAGTGAGTTAAGCAGTTACATTATTTCCTCACAGGATCCATTCTAATCCCTTTCCCCATAACCTACAGAATGCTGAAGTAGGACAGAAAATAATACCTCCGCAAACCATGAATATCTCCCCACATGTGACCCTTTTCAGGAAGCTAGGGGTATGTCACACGTCACTACTTCACAGGAGAAGCATTTGAAAGTAAAACACTTTTTTTTTACAAAATGCGTTTTTGGGGCAGGAATGCCTTCTGGAACATGTGAACTTTCATATGCCTTAATAACAAACTTGTATGCCGTCTGTATATATGAATTTAAAAATATATATTACGAGACAAGTTGGTTTAGCCACAGAAATATACAGGAACCTTCTACCTAGCCATGATTGGCTGAGATAATGGATTGTCTGGACATGCTAAGAGATGAGTTCAGATTGGTCTGCCATGTAGCATCCTTCTGTCTATAACATGAGCTGCTCAGTATGTGTCGATAATCCTTTCTACAGCGGCTTTTTGAAAGATGTCATGAAGAACTTCAAAAGTGTTGCTATTGCTCTCAACATTGCTGCACTGAATTTAACAGGCACCATTGACAAAGATAAGTGGGAAAAAGTGTTGATGGACTACTTCCTTGAGGACGATCATGCCATGCTGACTCTATCTGACTCTGAAAATGAACCAGACATTATAGTCTTCTGATGAGAGCGATGGGGAAGAAATGGTGATGAACAGTATTGTTGTCACGGAATAAGTTTTGAAATAAGTGGAATGCCCTGTGGAAGCAGAGAGATGATTGCAAATGCAGAGGGAGTTGAAACAAGAACACAGAAGGCTGTTGTATCAAACATATTTTCTAAACTAAGGGCAACCATGGCATCCATGAAAGAGAAGGAGAAGCATTCACCCATGTATACAGGTAAGAGTCTAGCTACATTTTCAGACATTATGCGTTTCAATATTTTTCTTTTATTCATTTTCATTGCAAGTTAAAGCATACTGTTAGCTAGCTAGTTAACATAGTTGGTTAGATTTAGCTACCTGCAGATTCATGCATGGTATATGAGTTGGTATTATGATTCATTGTGTAGCTAGCTAGCTACACGTCTAAACAAAATACTCCACTATGCAAGTAACCATTTCACTGTACCATTCACTGTACCGTTTACACCTTCTGCCTCCTGTGCATGTGACAAATAAACTTTGATTTTCTTTGATGTAGTGTGTGTTTACCAGAGACAGTAATGGGAAGAACAATATGACCTGCACCAAAGTCAGATTAGGATATAGGCCAAGGACTAGATAAAGTGTATTTTTACTTCTACTTTTTGCTACTACTTTCACCACTTTTAGTCTTGAAATCTTTGGTTGTTTACTACACTACCTTACTCAATCTAGCACATGGCTTCACAGGAGATTAGTGGGGCTAAGGCTTAAGAGGGTGTGAACGATGTTGAATGGGTGTAGACAAAGAAGAGCTCTCCATTAGGTGTACCAAAACATTCAATGGCAATTCCCCAAAAATGTAGTTACAAGTTTATCAACATTCGAAGCAGAACTACTTTCCCATTGTTCCTCAACTGCAACGTATGATATACAATTTTCTTGCTCGTTATCCAATGTAAAAAAAAAACTTTTAAAATGTTGCTACATAGGACTGAATCAAGGAGGTGGGTCACAAATAGTCCTAATACAGTAGTAAGAGATGTCACTTCCACCACCCGGCAGAGCAACCTCAAAGGGGGAATAAATAGGTAGGAAATGCTTAGTTTGTCTAAAGGCTTTTTTTTAATATATTCTCTTGTTAGGGTTCGTTCCTACTTCGTCCTAGTCAATCATTGGTTCATTGGTGAAATTAGCATTATGACAATATAATTAAATCATTCAAAAACCTTTCTTAATGCAATTGCAGACAGAAGTTGACTATCAGGAACATAGCACACATGTTTCTGAGTAAGTTTACATCAAACAAAAGTCTCCAGTTGTTTTGTTACACCATCAGTCTATCCTGGTGATGTCACTACCTACGTCATTACCTTTTTACTCCTGAGACCAAAACCCTATATAAACAATAGCTTTTAGTGTTATCTTAAACTTAGCAGTAAACGTCCACTCCTCAAAGCTGATTTATTGTGGAATATCTGATTGGTCTATTATCTCCCACACTCCCCTGCAGAGTACTGTCTCAGTCACACATTTCTAAGAGGTGTCTTCTTTATAAGAGAAAGAGACATAGAGAAAAAGCAAATAACTGTGGAACAATTCTAAAACTATATAATGAATATATATATTGTTAATCTGTAGTCTATGACCCTATAAATGTAAGGAGGGGGGAGGGGTCTTATAACCCCTCCCCTTCTATGAATATAACATAAGCATAATCAATTATTATAATACATCAAACATTTGTACAGCTCCAAGTCATGACCCCTAGGTGAATCCTGACACTCTCTCTCTCAATTCAATTCAATTTAAGGGCTTTATTGGCATGGGAAACATATGTTAACATTGCCAAAAGCAAGTGAACTAGATAATAAACAAAAGTGAAATGAACAATAGAAATAAACAGTAAACATTACATTAAGTTCCACAATAATAAAGACATTACTAATGTCATATTATGTGCAAATAGTTAAAGTACAAAAAGGAAAATAAATAAACATACATATGGGTTGTACTTGGTTGTATACATAGGGTTGTAACATACACAGATGATGCAATCTCTATTGTACTCCACAGTCCCCTTTCCCACCTGGACAAGAGGAACACCTATGTGAGAATGTTATTCATTGACTACAGCTCAGCGTTCAACACCATAGTACCCTTAAAGCTCGTCACTAAGCTAAGGACCCTGAGACTGAACACCTCCCTCCACAACTGGATCCTGGACTTCCTGACGGACCGCACCCAAGTAGGTAACAACACATCCGCCGCGCTGATCCTCAACATGGGGGCCCCTTAGGGGTGTGTGCTCAGTCCCCTCCTGTACTCCCTGTTCACTCATGACTGCATGGCCAGGCACGACTCCAACACAATCATTAAGTTTTTTGATGACACAACAGTGGTAGGCCTGATCACCGACAACGATGAGACAGCCTATAGGAGGAGGTCAGAGACCTGGACGTGTGGTGCCAGGACAACAACCTCTCCCTCATGATTGTGGACTACAGGAAAAAGAGGACCGAGCACACCCCCATTCTCATCGACGGGGCTGCAGTGGTACAGGTTAAGAGCTTTAAGTTCCTTGGTGTCCACATTACCATCAAACTAACATGGTCCAAGCACACTAAGACAGTCGTGAAGAGGGCACGAAAAAACCTATGCCCCCTCAGGAGACTGAAAAGATTTGTCATGGGTCCTCAGATCCCCAAAAGGTTCTACAGCTGCACCATCAAGAGTATCCTGACTGGTTGCATCACTGCCTGGTATGGCAACAGCTCGGCCTCCGACCGCAAGGCACTACAGAGGGTAGTGTACAGCTTGGCCCCAGTACATCACTGGGGCCAAGCTTCCTGCCATCCAGGACCTCTAAACCAGGCGGTGTCAGAGGAAGGCCCTAAACATTTTCAAAGACTCCAGCCACCCTAGTCATAGACTGTTCTTTCTCTCTGCTACCGCACGGTAAGCGGTACCGGAGTTCTAAGTCTAGGTCCAAGAGGCTTCTAAACAGCTTCTACCCCCAAGCCATAAGACTCCTGAACATCTAATCAAATGGCTACCCAGACTATTTGCATTGCCCCCCCCCCCTCTCCCTCCCCTTCTTCTACACCGCTGCTACTCTCTGTTGCTATCATCTATGCATAGCCACTTTAATAACTCTACCTACATGTACATATTACCTCAAATAACCGGTGCACATTGACTCTGTACCTGTACCCCCCTGTATATAGTCTCGCTATTGTTATTTTACTGCTGCTCTTTAATTACTTGTTACTATTAAAATTTGATTTCATTTGATTTTGATATTTACAATGGTGTTTGTTCCTCTCTCTCTCTATTCTTCTCTCTCTCTCTCTCTCTCTCTCGCTCTCTCTCGCTCTCTCTCTCTCTCGCTCTCTGCCCCAGTATGGGAGATAAGCATTTTCATTAACTTTAACATAATCAGATGATGAAGCATTAATGGATCCACAACAGAAGAAATAGGCCAGCCACCTATATTTCTCAACACATCTAATATTGGTGTGGGCAGAAACCTGCCTTCTCTCCCTGCAGGTGAGCTGTAGCTGGATGGAAAATGCTCTCACACGTCTGCATTCTAAACACAGCAAGGCAGGCGTATGCTAAAAAGTATTGTGGATGCTCCATCAATACTGACAGCCTCCTACTCAATTGTTTTCTGTTTTTAGCAAACCTTCCCTGTCAGGGAGTCAGAGGGATTGAAAGAGGAGGAATTAGGATCCCCCGTCTACTGGAGGCAATGTGTACTGCATCCATAGTATTCAGGAAGTCCGATCCTCTGGCATGAGAGAGAAGACTCTCTCCCACTGCCTACTGTTACATTGCTAACAAATATGTACGCTAAAGATGTGCATAGATTATAACATTTGAACAAAAATGTTTAAACTAATCTGGCTTCAATGTGAAGAGCGTCATAAACTGACGATGCTTCTCTTTATTATTTATTCATGATGTCTTTGTTTACTTCTACACTGCATGACATCAGATTAAAGTATTCTTGATGATACCAACAACACATACTGGAACATTCTATCCTGACAGATTATTATACCATGCTAATTCAAACGCAATATCATTATCTTTAGAAGATTGCAAGATTATATAGGATTTTCAAGAAAGATTGCCTATGCAGCAATTAAATTATACATCTGTTAAATATTGCTTTTCATTTAAAGTCAACATGACCCAGTTACATGAAACATTACAGATATTTATATGCAACTTTTCAAAATTAAATTTCTGAACCAGGATTTTCTTTTTACCATCTAATTGACCCCATGTCTCAACGCATATTGGTCTGGGGCAAAGAGAGAGTGTTCAAAAGGTACTTTCCAATTAGGTATTCATTCGTCACACCCCCTCCAACTTTAATTAAATGTAGCACATCAGTGGGAGATGTAAAATGTGGGGGTATTAGTGTGATTATGTTTCCTGTCAAGTGGAGGCCTCTCCTGGCACACAACACAACAGACCCATGCCCAATAAAGGCTGGCCCCTCATGGTATCACAGTTTACCCCTAATCCTTCTGCCTGTCAGATTTTTTATATTGTTTTGTAATTGCCTTTTAAGTTATGTGAAATTAGTGCTTACCTAAGTCAAATTATCATGGTTGCTGTGTTGATAATGGGCGGCTGTGATGATAGGCTGGTTCTAGAGCTCATGAATTAGTGCGTTGCCGGGGTGTTGCTAGGGATGGGTGTCACCGGGGAGGACTGGGCTCCAGGATGGGGAGACTAAGATGATGCCAGGGAGGACTGGGCTCCAGGCTGGGGAGACTGGGATTGATACCAGGAAGGACTGGGCTCCAGGGTGGGGAGACTGGAATGTTCCCGGCGAGGACTGGGCTCCAGGGTGGGGAGACTGGAATGATACCAGGGAGGACTGGGCTCCAGGGCTCCAGGTTGGGGAGACTGGGATGATACCAGGGAGGACTGGGCTCCAGGGTGGGGAGAGTAAGATGATGCCAGGGAGTACTGGGCTCCAGTGTGGGGAGACTAAGATGATGCCAGGGAGGACTGGGCTCCAGGGTGGGGAGACTAAGATGATACCAGAGAGGACTGGGCTCCAGGGTGGGGAGACTGGGATGATACCAGAGAGGACTGGGCTCCAGGGTGGGGAGACTGGGATGATGCCAGAGAGGACTGGGCTCCAGGGTGGGGAGACTAAGATGATACCAGAGAGGACTGGGCTCCAGGGTGGGGAGACTGGGATGATGCCAGAGAGGACTGGGCTCCAGGGCTCCAGGGTGGGGAGACTGGGATGATACCAGAGAGGACTGGGCTCCAGGGTGGGGAGACTAAGATGATGCCAGGGAGGACTGGGCTCCAGGGTGGGGAGACTGGGATGATACCAGAGAGGACTGGGCTCCAGGGCTCCAGGGTGAGGAGACTGGGATGATACCGGGGAGCGGTAGATTGAGATTCCGGGCTTTAAAGTACTTTAAAGGACTACTTAAGCTATATTCCTAAAGAAAATAATGTACTTTTTACTCCATACATTTTTCCTGACACCCAAAGTACTCGTTACATTTTCAATGCTTAGCAGGACAGGAAAATGTCCCAATTCACACACTTGTCAAGAGAACATTCCTGGTCATCCCTACTGCCTCTGTTCTGGCGGACTCACTAAACACAAATGCTTCGTTTGTAAATAATGTCTGAGTGTTGGAGTGCGCCCCTGGCTATCCGTAAATAAATCAAGAAACCAAAAAATTGTGCCTTCTGGTTTATTATATCTAATTCATTTCAAATGATTTCTACATTTACTTTTGATACCTCTCTAGGCTAGGGGTCGGTATTTTCACGTCCGGATGAAAAGCGTGCTTGTAGTAAACTGCCTGCTACTCAGGCCAAGAAGCTAGGATATGCATATTATTAGTAGAGTTGGATAGAAAACACTCTGACGTTTCTAGAACTGTTTGAATGATGTCTGTGAGTATAACAGAACTTATTTGGCAGGCGAAACCCCGAAGACAAACCATCCAGTATTTTTTTTTGAGGTCACTCTCTTTTCAATGTGTTTTCTATGGAGATCTAGATTTCTAAGGCACTTGCTTGCATTTCCTATCGCTTCCACTGGATGTCAACAGTCTTTAGAAATTGGTTGATGTTTTTCCTTTGTGTAATGAAGAAGTATTGCGGTTCAGAACGATGGTCGAGTGAAGTGTACTGTTTGTTAGAGGCGTGTGACCTGAAATCACGCCCCACTTTGTTTTCGTCCGGTATTGAGCGCAGTTAATCCCGTCTTAAATTTTATCGATTATTTACGTAAAAAAATACCTAAAGTTGTATTAGGAAAGTTGTTTGAAATGTTTGGACAAAGATTACAGGTAACATATGAGATATTTTGTAGTCATGTTGCGTGAGTTGGAACCGGTGTCTTTCTGGATCAAATGCGCCAAATAAATGGACATTTTGGAGATATAACGATGGAATTTATCCAACTGACCATTTTTGATGTTTATGGGACATATTGGAGTGCCAACAAAAGAAGATCTTCAAAGGTAAGGCATGAATTATGTCGTTATTTCTGAGTTTTGTGTCGCGCCTGGTGGTATGAAATATGATTGTCTGTGTTTGTTTGATGGAGTGCTATCCTCACATAATAGTATGGTTTGCTTTCACCGTAAAGCCTTTTTGAAATCTGACGCAGCGGCTGGATTAACAAGAAGTTTATCTTTAAACCTATGTATAACACTTATATCTTTCATCAATGTTTATGATGAGTATTTCTGTAATTTGATTTGGCTCTTTGCAATTTCACCGGATGTTATTTGAGACAATGCATTACTGAACATAACGCGTCAATTTAAACTGAGGTTTTTGGACATAAAGAGGGACTTTATTGAACAAAACAAACATTTATTGTGTAACATGGAGTCCTGGGAGTGCCACCAGATGAAGATCATCAAAGTTTAGTGATTAATTTAATCGCTATTTCTGACTTTTGTGAGCCCTCTCCTTGGCTGGAAAATGTCTGTATGGTTTTTTGTGGCTAGGCGCTGTCCTAACATAATTGCATGGTGTGCTTTCGCCGTAAAGCCTTTTTGAAATCGGACACTGTGGTTGGATTAACAAGAAGTTTATTTTTAAAATGGTGTATAATACTTGTATGTTTCAGGAATTTTAATTGTGAGATTTCTGTTGTTTGAATTTGTCGCCCTGCAATTTCACTGGCTGTTGTCCCAGAGAGGTTTAATCATATTTTTGCACTTATATTTACAATCAATACTTAAGTATATTTAAAACCAAACACTTTTAGACTTTTACTTTAACTTTTAGAATTTAACTTTCACTTTTACTTGAGTCATTTTCTATTAAGGTATCTTTACTTTTACTACGGTGTGACAATTTGGTACTTTTTCCACCACTGATTATAGGTTTACACATACTTTAAGATAATTTATTAATTCTGATGTTCAGATTACACATAACTGAATCTGTCACTGTAAATTGGTGGAGGATGACAAATCTCTGGGTTAGAGGCATGTCTCAGAGACAGGGATTATAGGCCCGTTTCCTGTCTCTGATCCCGAGCATGCTGCTCCTATTTTTTTTTAAATTTAACCTTTATTTAACTAGGCAAGTTAGTTAAGAACAAATTCTTATTTACAATGACGGCCTACCCCTGCCAAACCCTAACCCGGACAATGCTGGGCCAATTGTGCGCCACCTTATGAGACTCCCAATCACAGCCGGTTGTGATACAGCCTGGAATCGAACCAGGGTCTGTAGTGAAGCCTCTAGCACTGAGATGCAGTGCCTTAGACCGCTGCGCCACTCGGGAGCCCTATATGGAAAGTATCATAGCAACAACAGATGGTTAGTTGTTAATCACATTCTACTGTACGTACAGTACGATTGCTACCAAAGTCCACCAGTGTATTAACATCAACCATGCAGAACTATCATGGGCTATGTTATGATCTTTTGACATATTCATTACCCACCACATAGATCCAAATCACTCTCCAAGTTGATAAATTGATAGAATGCATCATCTGACTGGACGTTTCATTAAATGTATAGATATGCACATCTGTTTTTATTACTCTTTTATTATGTAAGGAGTATGTGTTTGCTTACATCATAAAGTTATCAATAACAAACCAAAATACACCCTATTAACGTTGATCCCTACCTACTATGTACAGTTTATGAGCAGTGTGAATAGCCTTGGGGTAAACAGTGAAACAGACACATCAGGACCCAGTCACACACAGCAGGCTTATCAAGCTCCTCCATACTACAGCACCAGCTCTCCTCACTCATCCCCATGGCAACTAGGCTGCTGTTTATCCTAATCACTTTGAGTTAACCTTGATATGAAATGGAGCCCTAGGGACCACTCAACACTTTTGTGCCATCTTCTGAAGACAACCCCCATTTCCAATAATAGCCATACAAGACATCGCTGTCTGAATATTATGGGAGGCAGGAGATAAATGTGGAGAAAGAGCCTGACAAAGATGAGTTAAAAAGACATGCAGCGAAGAGAGAGAGTCAGAGGAGGGACTGAAGTGACAGCTGCAGGATGCTGTCAGGGAGAGGACAATCAACGACTCCATTTCATAATGCTCAGCCTTTACGTTTCAGTATCATGTTTTCCTCCTCATTTCCGTATGCAAGGTTAAGTGCAGGACAGACCATAACCCCAATCTCGACCTAATTGCACTGGCCCGTTAATGACACTGTAGTTGTTTTGTGTTGTATAATCACCATGATGTGTATCATACTTTATTTTCTCAGGTTACTTTTCTAACATGTTTATACAAACATAGCAAGCCCATCAGCATGACTTCTCTGAAGTAAGATTGAATACCATTAGGAATGCCCCTTTATCCCCCACCTCCACCTCCATCCCTACCCCTCCCTCTACCCCAACCTCATCCCCTACCTCTACCCCTACCTCTAACCCTACCCCTCCCTCATCCCCGACCTCTACCCCTACCTCTAACCCTACCCCTCCCTCAACCCCTACCTCTACCTCTACCTCTACCCCTACCTATAACCTTACCCCTCCCTCTAACCCTACCTCTAACCCTACCTCTAACCCTACCTCTACCCCCACCTCTACCCCTCCCTCTACCCCTCCCTCTAACCCTACCTCTAACCCTACCCCTCCATCTACCCCTACCTCTACCCCTACCTCAAACCCTACCTCTACCCCTACCTCTAACCCTACCCCTCCATCTATCTCTAACCCTACCCCTCCCTCTACCCCCACCTCTACCCCTCCCTCTACCCCTCCCTCTAACCCTACCTCTAACCCTACCTCTAACCCTACCCCTCCATCTACCCCTACCTTACCTCTACCTCTAGCCCTACCTCTCCCCCTACCTCAAACCCTACCTCTACCCTACCTCTACCCCTACCTCTACCTCTACCCTCCATCTACCTCTAACCCTACCCCTCCATCTACCCCTACCCCTACCTTTACCTCTACCTCTACCTCTACCCCTACCTCTACCCCTACCCCGTCATCTACCCCTACCTCTACCCCTACCTCTACCTCTACCCCTACCTCTACCCCTACCTCTAACCCTACCCCTACCTCTACCTCTACCCCTCCCTCTACCCCTCCCTCTACCCCTCCCTCAACCCCTACCTCTACCCCTACCTCTACTCCTACCTCTAACCTTACCCCTCCCTCTACCTCTACCTCAACCCCTACCTCTACCCCTACCTCTAACCCTACCCCTCCCTCTACCTCTACCTCAACCCCTACCCCTTCCTCTATCCCTACCTCTACCTCTACACCTACCTCTACCTCCACCTCCATCCCTACCCCTCCCTCTACCCCTCCCTCTACACCCACCTCCACCTCCATCCCTACCCCTCCCTCTACCCCTACCCCTACCTCTACTACCTCTACCTCCACCCCTACCCCAACACCTACCCCTTCCCCTACCTCTACCTTTACCCCTACCCCTCTACCCCTACCTCTACCCCTACCTCTAACCCCACCTCCACCTCCAACCCTACCCCTACCTCTACTATTTCTACCTCCCCCCTACCCCTACACCTACCCCTTCCTCTACCTTTATCCCTACCCCTACCTCTACCCCTACCTCCACCCCTATCCCTACCCCTACCTCTACTACCTCTACCTCCACCCCTACCCCAACACCTACCCCTTCCCCTACCTCTACCTTTACCCCTACCCCTACCTCTACCCCTACCTCTACCCCTACCTCTACCCCCACCTCTACCCCCACCTCCACCCCTACCCCTGCCTCTACTACCTCTACATCTACCCTGATGGTGGAATTGCTCTGCAGACACAGTCATCAATCGGTAGTTTCAGAAATATTCACACAAACAGAAAAAACTCACCATGACTAATGGCTGTGCCCAGGGAGATTGGATATTGCATTGTGTTTTATGGAGGTGTTTTGTTGGGGGCCACTGAGCACATTTAAAAGGCTGCTCTGGTAGGAGATTGGTTCTGGTGGAGGGAGATTGAGCTGACCTATCCCCATTTTATAGAGCCTCCAGGATCCAGGCTGGCTAATTATTACTGAACCTGGGAGCACTGGGGAGTGCTGGGGCACTGGCCACCCTAGTCACCTCTGGCCTCTATTGGCCCCTATGGCCTCTCTCCCTTCATTAAACCTAATGGAGCTGGCACGGTATGGAGCTGCCACCATAACACACCAGAAAACACACAGTACATCCTCTTCTACATAGAGAAGAGCTGTAGACATTCAGAGTAAGGGCTGTCACTGAGCAGGTGAGTATAGTATGTAAGATGAAACCCTCCAAACATAGTGCACCATACAATAAGTGACATAATAATGGCATATGAAAGCCAGAATGGTATGGCATACTGTATCATTGTCATATTTCCATTAGATCCATCTGTTCCGATAGAGCTAGTGTATAACATCCCATGAAGAAATAGAAGATTTCGTCAGATCATATTCCACAGCTACAGTAGAGCTCTTTGTCAGCCACCAGAGCAGTTATCACCTTCAGATATGACAAATCAGTGTTTCATCAGTTTTGGGCACATATGTCCACAACATAAAATCAGGTATGTAATGCAGGATATAGATCTGAACGGCTGGAGCAAGTGAGCTCTCTGAAAACACAGACCGCAACAGAATGTGTGCACTTTGAATACAAAACATCTCAATGGTTTTTGCTTGCGAGCCAATGTTGGTTAGATTGCTACCACATCAAAAAGCCCTGCAACACTGATGACTGAACCCAGTGGAAGACAACATCATTCTGCTCCAGCCTGACACTGAAATTCATAAGCAAATAAACTCAATTAAATCCATTTCTAGTCTAGAAATATGAGACAATGAATGCTTAATCAACATATTACAGAGAACCAACTGAACGCCCACCATCTGACAGACATGACATATAATATGTCTGGTATAAAGACGCTCCACTCCAGTGTTTTGATAAATTAGAGCCTCTCTGTTCATAACCCATGGATTATAGCTACTCCCAGCTACATGTCAGAGTGGTAGGCTTCACATGGATTATAGCTACTCCCAGCTACATGTCAGAGTGGTAGGCTTCACATGGATTATAGCTACTCCCACCTACATGTCAGAGTGGTAGGCTTCACATGGATTATAGCTACTCCCACCTACATGTCAGAGAGGTAGGCTTCACATGGATTATAGCTACTCCCACCTACATGTCAGAGAGGTAGGCTTCACATGGATTATAGCTACTCCCACCTACATGTCAGAGAGGTAGGCTTCACATGGATTATAGCTACTCCCACCTACATGTCAGAGTGGTAGGCTTCACATGGATTATAGCTACTCTCAGCTACATGTCAGAGAGGTAGGCTTCACATGGATTATAGCTACTCCCACCTACTTGTCAGAGTGGTAGGCTTCACATGGATTATAGCTACTCCCATCTACATGTCAGAGTGGTAGGCTTCACATGGATTATAGCTACTCCCACCTACATGTCAGAGTGGTAGGCTTCACATGGATTATAGCTACTCCCAGCTACATGTCAGAGTGGTAGGCTTCACATGGATTATAGCTACTCCCACCTACATGTCAGAGTGGTAGGCTTCACATGGATTATAGCTACTCCCACCTACATGTCAGAGAGGTAGGCTTCACATGGGCTTAATCCAATTCCAGACACAGCCACCCTGGAGTTAATGTGCCCCTCCGGACCCCAGAAACCACAGGGGGTCAATAACAACAATAACATGTTACAGTGGGTTAGATGTTGAAGTAGAGAATAGGGGTTTCCTATAAAATAATGTAAAACCTCAATTATACACCCACAATACATTTAGGGGAAATATACTTGGGAAATATTTATGATTTAAATTTCTTCAGATTTTCCCCTCAGGGTTAACCTATACCAGGGTTAATATCTTTTGGATAACATACTGGTTGTCCATGTTATTGTGCTGGTGTCTCAGCAGTCTCTCAGAGGAAGAAATGAAAAGTAACTTTGCAGGCTAATCTTTATACATTTACATTTTAACAGACACTCTTATCCAGAGCAACATAAGTGCATACATTCTAATTTTTTTTTGTACTGGTTCCTCACGGGAATGAAACTCACAACCCTGGCATTGCAAGTACCATGCTCTACCAACTGAGCCAAACAGTTTTAGTCAGGCCTTTAAATTGGAGAACAACTAAAACACAGAACAAAGTGAGAGGCCAGAGAGATGAAGAGAGAGAGAGAGAGACAGACAGACAGACAGACAGACAGACAGACAGACAGACAGACAGACAGACAGACAGACAGACAGACAGACAGACAGACAGACAGACAGACAGACAGACAGACAGACAGACAGACAGACAGACGACAGACAGACAGACAGAGAGAGAGACAGAGAGAGAGAGAGAGAGAGAGAGAGAGACTGAGAGAGAGAGAGACAGAGAGACTGAGAGAGAGAGACAGAGAGACAGAGAGACAGAGAGACAGAGACTGAGAGACAGAGACTGAGAGACAGAGAGAGACAGAGAGAGAGAGAGAGAGAGAGAGAGAGAGAGAGAGAGACTGAGAGAGAGAGAGACAGAGAGAGAGACTGAGAGAGAGAGAGACTGAGAGAGACAGAGAGACAGAGAGACAGAGAGAGAGAGAGAGAGAGAGAGAGACAGAGACAGAGACAGAGACAGAGAGCGAGACAGAGAGCGAGAGAGGGAGAGAGCAGTGTGTAGGATGTAGTGCATGATGAGAGTGAGTAGGTCAGCCAATGTCCATAAGGTGAGCCTCTCTGGGAGCTCTACCTCCACCACAGAGCTATTGAAAAGGCAGACGATAGCAGTAATGAAAGAATTGCAATAATAATGCTATAATGCAGCTGGGTGAGTCAGCTGGGCCTCTGGCACTTTCTCCACTGAGCTTCTACTGCACTGACCTGGTTTCTGTTCCTTCTCTCTCTCCTCTCCTGCAAACACAGGGCCAAGGTGGAGGACAGGACATCAATAATAAACACAGAGTTACTGTCGCCACCAGCCATTCAGCTGTTCACCACAGAGATGGAGGATTCTGCTCCTTATTGCAATCATCCTCCTCTGTTATTGGTTAGCCCTGAAACAAAGTGGCATTATGAAAAATAGGGATAGGAAGCTACAAGGCATTGCTTGGAACAGGAGCTGGTACTGTAAATAGTTGATGTTGTTGGTTTGGAAATGAGGGTTGCGCTGTGCTCTCCTGTCTAGGTCTAATCCTAGCCCAACCCAGAAGCACTGGTGAACAGTGAAGGTTCTGAACACATCAAACAGGAAGACTGGTGAACAGTGAAGATTCTGAACACATTAGACAGGAAGACTGGTGAATAGTAAAGGTCCTAAATGCATCAGACAGGAAGACTGGTGAACAGTGAAGGGTCTGAACACATCAAACAGGAGGTGATGGAGGTCTGTAGGTCCAGATAAAGGTCCAGTAGGCTGACTTGTGGTTTTAGCAGGCCAGAGCAGGGGCCATAACGGGAACTGGAGGCTGACTCTAGCCACTAGCACACCTGACACGCTGGGGTTGTGTTGATGAATTTCCCTCTCTCCCACACTCAACGAAACCTGACTCTAGCTCAGTCCAGTGTATTTGATTAAAGTGAATGTGATGTGTGTGTGTGCATGTGTGTGTGAGCGAGCATCTGGGATTGAGCTGTGTGTGTCTGTGCGTACGTGTGTACGACATGCGTGCGTGTGTAGGTGTGTGCCTGTCTGTGTGTTTGTGGTAGGTTCAGGGGAGCTGTTTGTCCATCCTACCGTCCCTGTAATCACCTCTATACAAGAAACAAGAGGCAACAAGAGACAGGAAGTGGCCATAAATGACACTTCCTCCCTGGGGTGTAATAACTTCCCCATCCATCAGTCAACCACCCTGCCTGTCTCATTTAACACTTCCACCCCAGCCCACCCTCCTGGCTGGCCCCTGGCTAGCCCCTGCCTATAGCCCACTACAGCGCTCCCCTCTCCGGGGAGAATTAGTGAGACTGACACAGAAATGGATGGACGGATCCTGATATTGGATGTTTATTTCAGCTCAAATGAAGCGGTCTTGTCCTGTCAATAAACCTGGGCAGGGGGAATCAACACATGATAAATGATGATGTACTGTAAGCCTACATTCTTTGTTTCAATGAGGTCCTATGTTTCACCAAAAAGCCCTTGAAATAAATCTTCAGTCCCCCTGAATTCACTACACAAGTAGGGCCCTCTGTGAGATTGATTTCACAGCTTGGCTCTGTAAATGATTGCTGGTGAGACTGAGCCCCCAGCTCGCTGCTGTGACACAGAGAGAGGGCAAAATAGAGAGGGAGAGGGAGAGGTAGAGAGAGAGAAAGAGAAAGGGAGGTAGAGAGAGAATTAGAGAGAAAGACAAAGAGAAAGAGGCAGAGTGAAAGAGAGGTAGAGAGAGAGACAGAGAGAGCGGTAAAAAGAGAGAGACAGCATTTGAGATACCAAATAAAATTGTATTTGTCACATGCACCGTATACAAAAGGTGTAGACCTTACCGTGAAAAGCTTACTTCCGAGCCCTTAACCAACAATGCAGAATTGTTTTAAAGTAAGTAAGAAAAATTTGCTAACTAAAGGAAAAATAACACAATCATATAACAATAACGAGGCTATACACAAGGGGTACAGGTACCGAGTCAATGTGCAGGGGTACAGGTTAGTCAAGGTAATTGAGATAATATGCACATGCAGGTAGGGGAATAGGGACTATGCATAGATAATAAACAGAGAGTAGCATGTAGGTAGGGGAATAGGGACTATGCATAGATAATAAACAGAGAGGAGCATGTAGGTTGGGGAAAAGGGACTATGCATAGATAATAAACAGAGAGGAGCATGTAGGTAGGGGAAAAGAGACTATGCATAGATAATAAACAGAGAGTAGCATGTAGGTTGGGGAAAAGAGACTATGCATAGATAATAAACAGAGAGGAGCATGTAGGTTGGGGAAAAGAGACTATGCATAGATAATAAACAGAGAGGAGCATGTAGGTAGGGGAAAGGAGACTATGCATAGATAATAAACAGAGAATAGCATGTAGGTAGGGGAATAGGGACTATGCATAGATAATAAACAGAGAGGAGCATGTAGGTAGGGGAAAAGAGACTATGCATAGATAATAAACAGAGAGTAGCATGTAGGTAGGGGAAAAGAGACTATGCATAGATAATAAACAGAGAGGAGCATGTAGGTAGGGGAAAAGAGACTATGCATAGATAATAAACAGAGAGGAGCATGTAGGTAGGGGAAAAGAGACTATGCATAGATAATAAACAGAGAGGAGCATGTAGGTTGGGGAATAGGGACTATGCATAGATAATAAACAGAGAGGAGCATGTAGGTAGGGGAAAAGAGACTATGCATAGATAATAAACAGAGAGGAGCATGTAGGTAGGGGAATAGGGACTATGCATAGATAATAAACAGAGAGGAGCATGTAGGTACGGGAAAAGGGACTATGCATAGATAATAAACAGAGAGGAGCATGTAGGTACGGGAAAAGGGACTATGCATAGATAATAAACAGAGAGGAGCAGCAGCATACATGTAGAGTGTAAAGGAGAGTGTGTGTGTCACATCAAATCAAATGAAATTATATTGGTCACATATACATATTCAGCAGATGTTATTGCGGGTGTAGCGGAATGCTTGTGTTCCTAGCACCAACAGTGCAGTAATATCTAACAATTCACAACAATACACACAAATCTAAAAGTAAAACAATGTAATTAAGAAATATATAAATATTAGGATGAGCAATGTCTGAGGGGCATTGACTAAAATAAAGTAGAATACAGTATATACATATGAATGAGTAAAACAGTATGTAAACATTATTAAAGAGACTAATGTTCCATTAAAGTGACCGGTGATTCCATGTCTATGTATATAGTGCAGCAGCCTCTAAGGTGCAGGATTGAGTAACCAGGTGGTAGCCGGCTAGTGATGGCTATTTAACAGTCTGGTGGCCTTGAGATAGAAGCTGTTTTTCAGTCTCTCGGTCCCAGCTTTGATGCACCTGTTCTGACCTCGCCTTCTGGATGATAGCGGGGTGAACAGGCCATGGCTCGGTTGGTTGATGTCCTTGATGATCTTTTTGGCCTTCCTGTGACATTGGGTGCTGTAGGTGTCCTGGAGGGCAGGCAGTGTGCCCCCATTGATGTGTTGGGCAGACCGCACCACCCTCTGTAGAGCCCTGCGGTTGCGGGCAGTGCAGTTGCCATACCAGGCGGTGGTACAGTCCGAAAGGATGTTCTCAACAGTACATCTGTAAAAGTTTGTGAGGGTCTTAGGGGCCAAGCCAAATTTCTTCAGCCTCCTGAGGTTGAAGAGGTGCTGTTGCGCCTTCTTCACCACACTGTCTGTGTGGGTGGATCATTTCAGATTGTCAGTGATGTCTACGTAGAGGAACTTGAAGCTTTTCATGTTCTCCGCTGTGGTCCCGTCGATGTGATTAGGGGTGTGCTCTCTCTGTTGTCTCCGGAAGTCCACGATCAGCTCCTTCATTTTGTTCATGTTGAGGGAGAGGTTATTTTCCTGGCACCACTCCGCCAGGGCCCGCACCTCCTCAATGTAGGCTGTCTCGTCATTGTTGAAAATCAGGCCTACTACTGTTGTGTCGTGTGCAAAATTGATGATTGAGTTCGAGGCGTGAGTGGCCACGCAGTCATGGGTGAACAGGGAGTACAGGAGGAGACTGAGCACACACCCTTGTGGGGCCCAAGTGTTGAAGATCAGCGAAGTGGAGATGTTGTTTCCTACCTTAACCACCTGGGGGCAGCCCTTAAAATTCCAGGACCAAATTGCACAGGGCGAGGTTGAGACCCAGGGCCTCAAGCTTAATGATGAGCTTGGAGGGTACTATGCTGTTGAAGGCTGAGATATAGTCAGTGAACAGCAATCGTACATAGGTATTTCTCTTGTCCAGATGGGATAGGGCATTGTGCAGTGCAATGGCAATTACATCGTCTGTGAATCTATTGGGACGGTAATCAAATTGAAGTGTGTCTAGGGTGTCAGGTAAGGTGCAGGTGATATGATCCTTAACTAGCCTCTCAAAGCACTTCATGATCACAGAAGTGAGTGCCACGGGAAGATAGTAATTTAGTTCAGTTACCTTTGTCTCTCTTGGGTACAGGAACAATGGTGGCCATCTTGATGCAAATGGGGACAGCAGACTGGGATAGGAATAGATTGAATATGTCCGTAAACACTCCAGTCAGCTGGTCTGCGCATGCCCTGAGGACGTGACTAGGTATGCCATCTGGGCCTACAGCCTTGCAAGGGTTAACACTCTTAAATGTCTTCGGTCACGGAGAACGACAGCCCACAGTCCTTGGGAGCAGTCCACGTCGGAGGCACTGTGTATCCTCAAAGTGGGTGAAGAAGGTGTTCAGCTTGTCCGAGAGTAAGATGTCAGTGTCCACAACGCAGCTGGTTTTCCCTTTGTAATCTGTGATTGTCTGTAGACCCTGCCACATACGTCTCGTGTCTGAGCTGTTGAATTGCGACTCCAGTTTGTCTCTGTACTGCCGTGTTGCCCGTTTGATTGCCTTACGGAGGGAATAATTACACAGTTTGTATTCAACCATATTCCCAGTCACCTTGCCGTGGTTAAATGCGGTGGTTCACACTTTCAGTTTTGCGCGGATGCTGTCATATATCCACGTTTTTTGGTATGAGTAGGTTTTATTAGTCACAGTGGGAACGACATCTTCTATACACTTCCTGATGAACTCAGTCACCGTGTTCATATAAACGTCAATATTATTCTCAAAGGCAACCCGGAACATATCACAGTCTGCGTGATAAAAACAATCTTGAAGCATGGATTCTGATTTGTCAGACCAGCGTTGAATAGACCTCAGCATGGGTTCTTCCTGTTTGAGTTTCTGCCTATAGGAAGGGAGGAGCAATATGGAGTCGTGATCTGATTTGCCGAAGGGAGGGTGGAGGAGGGCCTTATAGCCGTCCTGGAATGGAGAGTAACAATGATTGAGTGTTTTTGTAGCACGAGTACTACAGGTAATGTGTTGATAGAAAATCGGTAGCGTTTTCCTCAAATTTGCTATGTTAAAATCCCCAGCTACAATAAATGCAGCCTCAGGATATGTTGTTTCCAGTTTGCACAAAGTCCAGTGTAGTTCCTTGAGGGCAGTCGTGGTATCGGCTTGAGGGGGAATATACACGGCTGTTACTATAATCGAATAGAATTATCTTGGTAGGTAATACGGTCGACATTTGAATGTGAGATATTCTAGGTTGGGTGAACAAAAGGACTTCCTGTATGTTATCACAATCACGCTATGAGTAGATAATCATGAAAAATACACCACGCCTTTCTTCTTCCCAGAGAGTTCTTTATTCCTGTCTGTGTGATGTACTGAGAACCCAGCTGGCTGTATGGACAGGAACAGTATATCAGGAGAGAGCCATGATTCCGTGAAACAGAGTATGTTACAGTCCCTGATGTCTCTCTGAAAGGAGATCCTCGCCCTGAACTTGTCTACTTTATTGTCCACGGACTGAACATTGGTGAGTAATATACTCGGAAGCGGTGGATGGTGGGCACGCCTCCTGAGTCGAACTAGAAGTCCACTCCGAATACCTCTTCTCAGCCAGCGGCATCTTGGAGCAGCCTCTGGGATAGATTAAATTGCTCTGGGGGGGTGTGAACAAAGGATTCAATTTGGGACAGTCGTATTTATGGTCATAATGCTGGTGAGTTAACATTGCTCTGATATCCAAAAGTTATTTCCGGCTGTATGTAATAACACAAAAAAAAACGTTTTGGGCCATAATGTAAGAAAAAAATAAAATAAAAATACTGCAAAGCAGAGCTTCCTTGTCTGTCGGCACCATCTTTTGTGTGAGTGTGTGTCTCAATATGCATGTGTGTGTGTTGTGTGTGTGTGTACGTGTGTGTGCGCGTGTGTGTGTGCTGGAGTGTCAGTGTAGTATGTGTGAGTATATAGTTAGAGTCCAGTGAGTGTACACTGAGCCGGTGCAAGAGAGTCAGTGCAAAACATAAGAATAAAGATGAATAAAATAAGGGATCAATGCAAATAGTCCGGGTATCCATTTGATTAGCTGTTCAGCAGTCTTATAGCTTGGGGGTAGAAAAAGTTAAGGAGCCTTTTGGTCCCTGACTTGGAGCTCTGGTAACACTTGCCATGTGATAACAGAGAGAAGAGTCCTTGTCTTGGTTAGCTGGAGATTTTGACAATCTTTAGGGCCTTCCTCTAACACCACCTGGTATAGAGGTCCTGGATGGCAGGAAACTTGGCCCCAGTGATGTACTAGGCCGTACACACTACCCTCTATAGTGCCTTGCGGTCTGATGCCAAGCAGTTGCCATACCAAGTGGTGACACAACAAGTTGGGATGCTCTCAATGGTGCAGCTGTATAACTTTTTGAGGATCTGAGGTCCCATGCCAAATCTTTTCAGCCTCCTAAGGGGGAATAGACACTGTCGTGCCCTCTTCACGACTATCTTGGTGTGTTTAAACCATGATAGGTCCTAAGTGATGGGAACACAAAGAAACTTGAAGCTCTCGACCTGCTCCACTACAGACCCATCAATGTGAATCGGGACGTGGTCGACCCTCCTTTTCCTACAGTCAAAAATTAGCTCCTTTGTCTTGCTCACATTGACCTCTTCTCTATAGGCTGTCTCATCTGCGTCGGTGATCGGGCCTACCACCGTCTTGTTGTTGGCAAACTTAGTGATGGTGTTGGAGTCGTGCATGGCCATGCAGTCATGGGTGAAAAGGAGTACAGGAGGGGACTAAGAGTGGAAGACCAGGAAAAGGAATAGTCTGAGATGGAGGTCAGAGTAGTGTTGTGAGATGAAGGTCAGAGTAGTGTTGTGAGATGGAGGTCAGAGTAGTGTTGTGAGATGGAGGTCAGAGTAGTGTTGTGAGATGGAGGTCAGAGTAGTGTTGTGAGATGAAGGTCAGAGTAGTGTTGTGAGATGAAGGTCAGAGTAGTGTTGTGAGATGGAGGTCAGAGTAGTGTTGTAAGATGGAGGTCAGAGTAGTGTTGTGAGATGAATGTCAGAGTAGTGTTGTGAGATGAATGTCAGAGTAGTGTTGTAAGATGAATGTCAGAGTAGTGTTGTGAAATGGAGGTCAGAGTAGTGTTGTGAGATGAAGGTCAGAGTAGTGTTGTGAGATGAATGTCAGAGTAGTGTTGTGAGATGAAGGTCAGAGTAGTGTTGTGAGATGGAGGTCAGAGTAGTGTTGTGAGATGAATGTCAGAGTAGTGTTGTGAGATGAATGTCAGAGTAGTGTTGTGAGATGAAGGTCAGAGTAGTGTTGTGAGATGGAGGTCAGAGTAGTGTTGTGAGATGGAGGTCGGAGTAGTGTTGTGAGATGAAGGTCAGAGTAGTGTTGTGAGATGAAGGTCAGAGTAGTGTTGTGAGATGGAGGTCAGAGTAGTGTTGTGAGATGAAGGTCAGAGTAATGTTGTGAGATGGAGGTCAGAGTAGTGTTGTGAGATGAAGGTCAGAGTAGTGTTGTGAGATGAAGGTCAGAGTAGTGTTGTGAGATGAAGGTCAGAGTAATGTTGTGAGATGGAGGTCAGAGTAGTGTTGTGAGATGGAGGTCAGAGTAGTGTTGTGAGATGAAGGTCAGAGTAGTGTTGTGAGATGAAGGTCAGAGTAGTGTTGTGAGATGGAGGTCAGAGTAGTGTTGTGAGATGGAGGTCAGAGTAGTGTTGTGAGATGGAGGTCAGAGTAGTGTTGTGAGATGAAGGTCAGAGTAGTGTTGTGAAATGGAGGTCAGAGTAGTGTTGTGAGATGGAGGTCGGAGTAGTGTTGTGAGATGGAGGTCAGAGTAGTGTTGTGAGATGGAGGTCAGAGTAGTGTTGTGAGATGGAGGTCGGAGTAATGTTGTGAGATGGAGGTCGGAGTAGTGTTGTGAGATGGAGGTCAGAGTAGTGTTGTGAGATGGAGGTCGGAGTAATGTTGTGAGATGGAGGTCGGAGTAATGTTGTGAGATGGAGGTCAGAGTAGTGTTGTGAGATGGAGGTCAGAGTAGTGTTGTGAGATGGAGGTCAGAGTAATGTTGTGAGATGGAGGTCGGAGTAATGTTGTGAGATGAAGGTCGGAGTAGTGTTGTGAGATGGAGGTCGGAGTAGTGTTGTGAGATGAAGGTCGGAGTAGTGTTGTGAGATGAAGGTCGGAGTAGTGTTGTGAGATGGAGGTCAGAGTAGTGTTGTGAGATGGAGGTCAGAGTAGTGTTGTGAGATGGAGGTCAGAGTAATGTTGTGAGATGGAGGTCGGAGTAATGTTGTGAGATGAAGGTCGGAGTAGTGTTGTGAGATGGAGGTCGGAGTAGTGTTGTGAGATGAAGGTCGGAGTAGTGTTGTGAGATGAAGGTCGGAGTAGTGTTGTGAGATGGAGGTCAGAGTAGTGTTGTGAGATGGAGGTCAGAGTAGTGTTGTGAGATGGAGGTCGGAGTAGTGTTGTGAGATGAAGGTCGGAGTAGTGTTGTGAGATGAAGGTCGGAGTAGTGTTGTGAGATGGAGGTCAGAGTAGTGTTGTGAGATGAAGGTCAGAGTAGTGTTGTGAGATGAAGGTCAGAGTAGTGTTGTGAGATGGAGGTCGGAGTAGTGTTGTGAGATGGAGGTCAGAGTAGTGTTGTGAGATGGAGGTCAGAGTAGTGTTGTGTGAGGAAAAAAACGAAACCCAGTCTTTCACAACACATGCGCTGAGGTAAGCCGAGCCTTTCCAAGCCAAGCCCCTGAGCAGTGCATCTGTGGGGGACGTTGTGTCACCCTCCTCTCTACCAGACACTGAGGGGTCATAATTTACCTTTCTGGGAACTATCAATCCAACACTGGGGGCACACACACACACCCACACACACACACTTACTGTACACACCACTCTACACACACCTCCTGTAGCTGTTGGGTTGCTGCCTCCCTGGTAAATACAGCACTCACAGGATCAATCCAGTCCTGGCCCAGCCCTGCTGAGCATCCTCTAACACTGAGAAACTTTCCTACGCTATCATTAGGGCTTTTAGCCTCCCTCCTACAGTATCATTAGACAGGGCTTTCAGCCTCTCTCCTACAGTATCATTAGACAGGGCTTTCAGCCTCCCTCCTACAGTATCATTAGACAGGGCTTTCAGCCTCCCTCCTACAGTATCATTAGACAGGGCTTTGAGCCTCCCTCCTACAGTATCATTAGACAGGGCTTTGAGCCTCCCTCCTACAGTATCATTAGACAGGGCTTTGAGCCTCCCTCCTACAGTATCATTAGACAGGGCTTTCAGCCTCCCTCCTACAGTATCATTAGACAGGGCTTTCAGCCTCCCTCCTACAGTATCATTAGACAGGGCTTTCAGCCTCCCTCCTACAGTATCATTAGACAGGGCTTTGAGCCTCCCTCCTACAGTATCATTAGACAGGGCTTTCAGCCTCCCTCCTACAGTATCATTAGACAGGGCTTTCAGCCTCCCTCCTACAGTATCATCAGACAGGGTTTTGAGCCTCCGTCCTACAGTATCATTAGGCAAGGCTTTATGTAAGAAGCATCCTCACATTCCGCCTGTCCTCTCTCTGTGAGCAGACACACCAAAAGATTCTTTGAAATCACTGCAGCAAACGATAGATGTCTTCCTTTTCAAAATTCTGAGGGAAAAAAATCATTTTGATGTTGAGAGTCTTTCTCATGCTCCTTCATCCAGGGAAAATGTTACTAGAATAGGCTATGATGATTCTAGCTATTTTTATCATGCAAATAATGTAAAACACAAATACACACAGAGAGAACCATTCATTTCTCACCATTGCTGTGAGAACACACACCAAGAGCTTGCGCGCACACACACACACACATGCGCGCGCGGTCAGTGCTATGAATCTCCATTCTCTCTGAGTAAAATCTCCAGTAAAACCTTCCACTCACATCCAGTTAGATCACTTTTACATTAATAATGCACAGGACTTTATCTATCTTCTCTGACCTCTTAAATCACTATCACAGAGCAGCTGGCCACAGACTTAAGACCACCCCTCCTCTTCTTTAACTCAATATATTTTTCCTCATTATCTGTAATATTATCTACTTCCTTTTAGAGAAATACATAATGAGCAGTTCATTGAGTATTCAGGGTTAATGGTAACGTATCTCTACTCAATAATGAACTGGATATTTGATTAATAAAGGTCAACTGCTCCTTAAAACCAATCTTCTCTGGTTTTAAACAGCATCAATATGAGTCAGAAACATTAATTGTAGTGTCAAAATTTACTACAAAGTGTAAATAGGATAAATTTGTTCAAAAATTCAGTCTTGTCCAAAACTGAGTTTGGTAAGTGACTGCGTCATTACTTGCTTGAGGGTTTGGTTTGTCTTACAATTATGCCAACAATTCATGCCCCCTTTTGCCTATTAACATGTGGTGGCACCGTGTTTTCTGGGATAAAGACTGGGCGAGTTCGCTTTGCATGGCACGGTGCCCAGGGCAGGCGGAGACCTCCCCTTAGCAGGATCAAAGGAATGGTTGAAAATGAGCAAACCCCGCCCACCAGGGGCACGCAAAATGGATTCCCCCACTGGAACCTCTTCCCCAGACAAGACATGTGGTTAGTACTTCCCCTTGCTCGGAAAACACACTACTTTGTGGACACCCCTTAAAATGTGTGGATTTGGCTATTTCAGCCACACCCGTTGCTGACAGGTGTATAAAATCGAGAACACAGACATGCAATCTCCATAGACAAACATTGGCAGTAGAATGGCCCATACTGAACTGCTCAGTGACCTTCAATGTGGCACCTTCATAGGATGCCACCTTTCCAAAAAGTCAGTTCGCCAAGTGTCTGCCCTGCTAGAGCTGCCCTGATCAACTGCAAGTGCTGTTATTGTGAAGTGGAAACATCTAGGCGCAACAACGGTTCAGCTGCAAAGTGGTAGGCCACACAAGCCCACAGAACGGGCCCATCTAGTGCTGAAGCGTGTGGCAAGTAAAAATCATCTGTCCTCAGATGAAACACTCACTACAGAGTTCCAAATTGCCTTTGGAAGCAACTGTCAGCACAAGAACTGTTCGTCGTGAGCTTCATGAAATGTTTTTCCATGGCCAAGCAGCTACACACAAGTCTAAGATCACCATGCATAATGCCAAGAGTCGGCTGGAGTGGTGTAAAACTCATCGCTATTGGACTCTGGAGCAGTGGAAACGCGTTCTCTGGAACCAAAATCTCAAATTTGGACTCTTCAGACCAAAGGACAGATTTCCACTGGTCTAATGTCCATTGCTAGTATTTTTTTTGTCCAAGCAAGTCTCTTCTTCTTATTGGTGTCCTTTAGTAGTGGTTTCCTTGCAGCAATTCGACCATGAAGGCCTGATTCACGCAGTCTCCTCTGAACAGTTGATGTTGAGATGTGTCTGTTACTTGAACTCCGTGAAGCATTTATTTGGGCTGTAATTTCTGAGGCTGTTAACTCTAATGAACTTATCCTCGGCAGCAGAGGTAACTCTGGGTCTTCCTTTCCTGTGGCGGTCCTCATGAGAGATAGTTTCATCATAGCGCTTTTGCGACTGCACTTGAAGAAACATACAAAGTTCTTGAAATTTTGCGGATTGACTGACCTTCATGTCTTAAAGTATTGATGGACTGTCATTTCTCTTTGCTTATTTGAGCTGTTCTTGCCATAATATGGACTTGGTCTTTTACCAAATAGGGCTATCTTCTGTACAGCACCCCTACCTTGTCACAAGACAACTGATTGGGTCAAACGCATTCAAAAGGAAAGAAATTCCACAAATTAACTTTTAACAAGACACACCTGTTAAATGAAATGCATTCCAGGTGACTACCTCATGAATCTGGTTGAGAGAATGCCAAGAGTGTGCAAAGCTGTCATCAAGGCAAAGGGTGGCTACTTTGAAGAAACTCAAATATAAATTATATTTTGATTTGTTTAACACTTTTTTGGAACTACATGATTCCATATGTGTTATTTCATAGTTTTAATGTCTTCACTATTATTCTACAATGTAGAAAATAGTAAAAATAAAGACAAACCCTAGAATGAGTAGGTGTGTCCAAATTGGTACCTTAAATGTATTAAAAAATATTAATTATTATTTTTATCCAGTCGGATTAACACTCCAAACAGCCTACCTGACCGCTCGGAGGTGTCGGCATTGTCCTAAAGCACACCATTGACTCGTTTTGCATCACATTCCAATGATATAACTGGGTGAGAGAAAAATGTAATTTCAGAATGTGGCGGGGGACATGTCCCCCCCCCTCTGTCCCCAGTTAAAGTTGCACCCCTTGACATAGGTAAGTCAGCAACACTAAGGACCTACACGACACAGTGGAACGTTAAAATAAAACTAAATAGAACAAATACTGGTGATCAAAGTTCTCTTTTCCTTCTTCCCCTTTGTGTGTGTGTGTGTGTGTGTGTGTGTGTGTGTGTGTGTGTGTGTGTGTGTGTGTGTGTATGTGTGTGTGTGTGTGTGTGTGTGTGTGTGTGTGTGTGCAGGTGTGTGTGTGTGTACTTGTATGCCTGTGTTTGAGTGTGTGTATGTGTGTTTGTGTGATGCAGTGTCTAATCTATAGCATCCATCTGCAGCAGTGTGATTTATGGTGTTAATACCAGGGTCCGTTCACAACCCTGTTGTTTTTCTCTGTTTGTGGTCTGGTGACAGAAATACTAGAGTCACACAGCCCACTCTCTCTATTCCATCCCCATCACAACACCATACACTCCATCCTCAGTGTCTGCTCCTATGTGTGTTTGTGTGTGTGTGTGTGTGTGTGTGTGCGTGCGTGCGTGCGTGCGTGTGTGCGTGCGTGTGCGTGTGCGTGCGTGTGCGTGTGTGTCTCGTTTGTCTGCCCAGTCATTGCCCCTGTCAGTCCTCAGTTGTGACAAACAAGGTTGTTCTTCCCCAGAAAGACTGTTTGTTGACGTGACACCGACAGCCTATAGCTGTGGCCCAGATGTTTCACAGAGGAACGAGAATGGTTCAATAGTGCACCTCCACAGCTCTACATAATTAATATTAGGATAGTGTACAGTACAATATGCAGACATTCATTGAATATTAGGCTTATAAGGTATGTTACACTACAAAAGTATGTGGACACCCCTTCAAATTAGTTTCAGCGTATTAAATCAAGCACACAGCCATGCAATCTCCATATTTGTATACATTTATTTGATTTAACCTTTATTTAAACAGGGAGTCAACATTGAGATTAAACATCTATTTTACAAGAGAGCCCTGTAAACACTACAATAAACAATAAAAATGGAATAATTAAACAACATACACATATTTGTGTATAAAACAATATAATTCAGCACAATTAAGAAAAATAAACATATTTAATCAAATCAATCACATTCAACTACATAGAGGTCCTCAATCAATCATTTAAACTGCCTGAGTGGCACCTGCACATCTAACTGCAGTGAACTCTGCAGATTGTTCCACAAATTAGGGGGGAAAAAACTAAACGCAAATATTCCCAAATCTGTGGAGACTGAAGGGATCTCTAGTGTTATTCGTTTCTGAGGTTTGGTAAATTATGATTCTTATCTTAATTTATGAAGTTTCATATGGAGGAAGTTTCAGTAAAATTGCTTCTTAAATAAATAAAAGAGAATGCAGCTCTCTTCTTACAGACAGAGAGGTCCATCCCCCATAGACAACCACTGGCAGGAGAATGGCCTTACTGAAGAGCTCAGTGCCTTTCAACGTGGCACCGTCATAAGATGCCATCTTTCCAACAACTCAGTTCGTCAAATTTCTGCTCTGCTAGAGCTGTCCCGGTCAACTGTAAGTGGTGTTATTGTGAAGTGGAAACGTCTAGGATTAACAACGGCTCAGCTGCGAAGTGGTAGGCCACACAAGCTCACAGAACGGGACCGCCGAGTGCTGAAGTGCGTAAAAATTGTCGGTCCTCGGTTGCAACACTCACTACCGAGTTTCAAACTGCCTCTGGAAGCAACGTTACTACAATAACTGTTTGTCGGGATGGGTTTCCATGGTCGAGCAGCCACAAACACAAGCCTAGATCTGTGCACAAAGCAATGTCCATACAGAAATGGTTTGTCGAGATCAGTGTGTAAGAATTTGACTGGCCTGCACAAAGCCCTGACCTCAACCCTATCGAACACCTTAGGGATGAATTGGGACGCCAATTCGAGCCAGTCCTAAGCGCCCAACATCAGTGCCCGACCTCACTAATGCTTGTGGCTGAAAGGAAGCAAGTCCCCACAGCAATGTTCCAACATCTAGTGGAAAGTCTTCCCAGAAGAGTGGAGGCTGGTATTGCAGCGAAGGTGGGACCAACGCCATGTTAATGCCCATGATTTTGGAATGAGATGTTTGACGAGCAGATGTCCACATACTTTATGCCCGGAAGCTTCCACGGGATTCAGGATACTCTCCATATGTTAGTTGACTCCATTGCAATTTTTTCAGTGATGAGAGAATGGTGACATGGTAACAGAATCTAAACGGTGCCTTTATTTGATATTCTGTGGAAGTGCTGATGATCTACTTCTACTGAGGGAGCAAGACCCGGAGAAAGATGCTGTGTTCCGTGTGAGCATCCAGATTCTGATTCTAGAGCCACACCACTGGGTCTCACTGTTTCTCAGCAGTATAGCTACTGTAATACAGCTGTTAGACATGTTGTATATAATCCCCATCTCCTTCAGTGATGCTCTGATGAGAGCTGCACTGAGATATCTGAAACTCACTTCAGATTCTCCCCCCCAAAATGATTCTGCCTCTGCCTAGAAGTATGTAGTAATTGGTAATTAGTAATGAGTTGTGTCTCATGTTATGATGTGTAATTGCTGTATTCAGTCAATCTGACAAACATTCATTAAATCAGTTGTTCATCAGTTACTCATTTGAGAGAGCGCAGTTTGTCTTTCTTGAAAACATTGTCACAACAACACTGTTGATTTCTCATTATATATGTCCCCATTTCTAGGAAGTTGGGTCCATTGTATTTCTGTAAATTGTCTCAGTTTTATTATAATGGAGGTAGTCATTATAAATACAGAGTAAGAAAAATATAATTGTAAATCCCCCATCCATGTTGTGTCGTTCGGAAGGCTCTTTAACACAAAGCATACGTTCCAATGGGCCTCAGCTAATCTTCACAGAAGAACAGGAAAATATATTGGCTGTCTTCATCCCACTCAGCTCCCCTTTTCATCGGTGAACGTGCCAGCATGAAAGCAGAGGAGAAGGAGGGAGAGAGCAAGAGGTTGACAGAGAGAGAAAGAGAGATGAAGAGAATGAGAGAGAGAGAGATTTCAAGAGAGTGAGTGAGAGAGGATATTGATGCAAATTAAGGCGTGAGAGAGAAATGTGCGAGACTGACGATATTATGTTCATGCACTTAATGCAATTGTTGTGCTTATTACTTTATCAACTCCATAAGCTTTTATTTGAAAGGGGGGAAATTAAAGACTAAAATAACAATGAGAGAGCAGAGCTGTGGGATGTGGAGATGACATAAATAGAGACAGAGTAGAGGAATAGAAGAGAGAGAGAGAGTGACAGAGAGCGAGACAGGGGCTGGGGTGTGAAAGTAGTGTATTGCTGGTTGAAGGGCAGGGTTGTGTGCATGGCGTTGACAGGCTTCATTAATTCATGCGTTAGACGTGGCTGTGGGTGGATCAGTAGGAGTTAATGGCTCCAGCATAGCAGCGTAGCAGGCTGGCAGGCTGGCTCCAGCGTAGCAGGCTAGCTCAAGCGTAGCAGACTAGCAGGCTGGCAGGCTAGCAGGCTAGCTCCAGCATAGCAGGCTAGCAGGCTGGCGGGCTAGCTCCAACGTAGCAGGCTAGCTCCAGCATAGCAGGCTAGCAGGCTGGCAGGCTAGCTCCAGCGTAGCAGACTAGCTCCAGCATAGCAGGCTAGCAGGCTGGCAGGCTAGCTCCAACATAGCAGGCTAGCTCCAGCATAGCAGACTAGTAGGCTGCCAATTTGTAAGTCGCTCTGGATAAGAGCGTCTGCTAAATGACGTAAATGTAAATGTAAATGTAGCTCCAGCATAGCAGGCTAACAGGCTAGCAGGCTAGCTCCAGTGTAGCAGGCTAGCTCCAGCGTAGCAGACTAGCTCCTGGATAGCAGGCTAGCAGGCTGGCAGGCTAGGTCCAACGTAGCAGGCTAGCTCCAGCGTAGCAGGCTAGCAGGCACACAGCTCTCTAATTGCTGGATGAAGTGTTGGGAAGGAAAATAAAAGGGAGGGGTGTGAGGCTAAAGGGATGAGGACTCAAAATGGCTCGACCACAGACGGAGACACACTGCCTTCATGATAAGGGCAGTAAGGCAATGGCAGGAACAAATGTGTGTGTGTGTGTGTGTGTGTGTGTGTGTGTGTGTGTGTGTGTGTGTGTGTGTGTGTGTGTGTGTGTGTGTGTGTGTGTGTGTGTGTGTGTGTGTGTGTCTATGTCTGTGTGTGTATGTGAATGTGTATGTGTTTGTGTGTGCGCGTGCATGCCGGTGCGTGTACGTGTGTGTGTTTGTTAGAATGTGTCCACTAAAGACGTCTGTGATTAATTCGCTGTAGGTCATTAAAACAGGAGAGGAACAAGCCACAATAACTAACTAACTATTCCAAGACACCTTTCTTATCTGTTATAATGTCACACTAACCACCCGAGGACCACCAAATAGTTAAATATTCATTCATATTCAGACGCTTCTAGTGCTGTTCCTAGGAATAAATACTCGTAATGCACATATTGAGTAGGTTGTGCCTCCCAGTGTTGGAAACATCATTAGAAAGGAGTTCTCCGTTCCATCGGTGCAGTGTGTCGTGTACTGAGACTCAGAGTTGATAAAATTCTCCTCATTCTAGTGAATTTGTTGTAAAGGTGCCTTCAAGGTCTGCTGCTTAACTAATGCAATTCTCTCTGACAGGGGCCCTTTCAGACTGACGGTAAAATAGATCCATCAGCCCAGCCAATCTCAACTTTATCCCAGAGATACAAATATACACACACTCCTAAACTGGGATCTCATATAGACGGACACACATGTGCACAAGTAAACACATATACACATTCACGACACACACACACACACACACACACACACACACACACACACACACACACACACACACACACACACACACACACACACACACACACACACACACACACACACTCATGAACACACATATGACACATACACACTCACTCTCGTAAATAATCTGCAGATCAAACCAAGGCCTTGATGTGACAAAGGCAGAGTCCAAGGATAGAAAAACACTTTTCCCTGAGCGAGACTGATTGCTGTGAAATGGGATGGAAACAATGATACCTATAGACCACAACAAGCTCCTTGACAGCGCAGAGCAGAGCTAACATCACGTTAGTGGTGCTGCCATAGCCTTCAGTTTTATCCTCATTCAGACCCATTCCCTCACTCGCACGCACACACACACACACACACACACACGCACGCACGCACGCACGCACGCACGCACGCACGCACGCACGCACGCACGCACGCACGCACGCACACACACACACACACACACACACACACACACACACACACACACACACACACACACACACACACTGATAGATGGCCTAACCAAAAGCAGCTGATCCTCCAACACTTCCTGGAGGAGGAGTCCATAGCCAGATGTATCTACAGTAGGGATTAAAGTGTTTTGAACAAACAGTTTGGAGATTGCTAATTCCGCATCTATCGGCCCCCAACAAATCAATATTTAGCAATGCAGTGGTTGATGTTTCCTGAGAGTTATCTATGTGTGCTTTTAGATGAAAGCCTTGTTTTTCTCATTCCCCTTTGCGTTGTTTTCTTTTTGTTATTTTTTGTTGCTTGTTTATCAACGACTTCCATATTCAAAATGGCTGGCAAAATGCCTTCCTTCTAATTATCCACAATTCTTCATCTTCATGAGACCACTCTTCTCCCCTCTCTTACATGTTCATTAATTTGCATAATAATGACTAACTCTCTGCTCATTGGAAATAAGTGGCTGGTGCTGATTAGGACTTGGCTTTCCTAATTCCAGGGCTTGTTAGACAGGTTGGAGCCTCCAGGGGGAGCTGGTCCTTGGTAGGGCCTCCAGGGAGACAGAGGAGAGAGCTGGTCCTTGGTAGGGCCTCCAGGGAGACAGAGGAGAGAGCTGGTCTTTAGTAGGGCCACCAGGGAGTCAGAGGAGAGAGCTGGTCCTTGGCAGGGCCTCCAGGGAGACAGAGGAGAGAGCTGGTCCTTGGTAGGGCATCCAGGGAGACAGAGGAGAGAACTGGTCCTTGGTAGGGCCTCCAGGGAGACAGAGGAGAAAGCTGGTCCTTGGTAGGGCATCCAGGGAGACATATGAGAGAGCTGGTCCTTGGTAGGGCCTCCAGGGAGACAGAGGAGAAAGCTGGTGCTTGGTAGGGCCACCAGGGAGACAGAGGAGAGAGCTGGTCCTTGGTAGGGCCTCCAGGGAGACAGAGGAGAGAGCTGGTCTTTAGTAGGGCCACCAGGGAGTCAGAGGAGAGAGCTGGTCCTTGGTAGGGCCTCCAGGGAGACAGAGGAGAGAGCTGGTCCTTGGTAGGGCCTCCAGGGAGACAGAGGAGAGAGCTGGTGCTTGGTAGGGCCACCAGGGAGACAGAGGAGAGAGCTGGTGCTTTGTAGAGCCACCAGGGAGACAGAGGAGAGAGCTGGTCATAGGTAGAGCCACTATGGAGGTAGAGGAGGAAGAAGATGGTCTGGGTAGGACATCGGAACCACGGTGTAAGACTGCAACATTTTCAAACTTAGTCCATCATCTTCTACAAGAGCCTGCCTGTCAAGAGGTAGGAGAGTAGAGAGGGGGCTGATAATGAATGAGTCCACCATATATGTATATTTATATATATATATATATATATATATATATATATATATATATATATATATATATATATATATATATATATATATATATATATATATATATGTATATATATATATATATATATATTTATATTTATATTTATATATATATATAAATTCAATGAAAATAACCCAGACAATAAGAATTGGATTCTAAAGGTTTGAATTCAGAACGTCAGTTCAGAACAGTTCCAGAGCCAGGAAAATTGTGACATGGAAGCGAAAGCTACATTACAAGTCTAAATCCGTTCCAATGTTTCCACCTGAAAGCTGCCTGAAAGCTGAAGTCCAATAATACCCTGGGTTACTATTATAGTCTACTGGGCTCTCCTGTAATTACGCTGGTAGGGGACTTTTTTTTCTTTTCAAATATCACGTTGGAATGGCTCTAATTACCTGCTGTTTGGAAACATTTCACACATTTGGGATTCAGAGGACAACAGTGGGTATAATTACACACGGCTAGCCTGAGCAACAGGAGGGCATTAGTAAGGAACTACTGTCAAGATGTTTAGATGTATCTGTTCACAGTGGGACAGTAAGAGGACCACTGGTATTAGCACTGTGACAGTAGACATCTCTATTCAAAGATAACAAACACCGGCTGATAGAGGGTCAGTAGCAACTCATTTTTTGGAAACTATCAAGTCCTTATTTCTGAAAACTCAGTATTTCAAATTCAGTTGCATCTCCTTCTCTCTCTCCCCTTCTCCTCCACACTCTCCCTCTCTTTTGCCCTCCCCCTTTCCTTATTGGACCCTTTGTTGTTCCCCATTACCATATATACAATATTCATGCTTTCCCTGTCTCTCAAATCACACCCCACTCATCCCTCTTCCCTGTCAACATACAGTAACATAGTGTACAGTATTACAGTCAACATACAGTAACATAGTGTACAGTATTACAGTCAACATACAGTAACAGTGTATTACAGTCAACATACAATAATAAAGTGAACAATATTACAGTCTACATACAGTAACATTGTGTACAGTATTAGTCTACATACATGGCCATATTGTATTACAGTCAATGTACAGTAAAATAGTGTTTTACAGTAAACATACAGTAACATTGTGTATTACATTCAACATACAGTAACACAACGTAGCACAGTCAACATACAGTAACATGATGCATTACAGTCAACATACAGTAACATAGTGTATTACAGTCAACATACAGTAACATAGTGTACAGTATTACAGTCAACATACGGAAACATACATCGTGTATTACAGTCAACATACAGTAACATAGTGTACAGTAACATACTGTATTAAAGTCAACATACAGTAAAATAGTGTATTACAGTCAACATATCGTAACATAGTGTACGGTATTACAGTCAACATACAGTAACATTGTGTACAGTATTAGTCTACATACATGGCCATATTGTATTACAGTCAATGTACAGTAACATACTGTATTACAGTCAACGTACAGTAACATAGTGTATTACAGTCAACATACAGTAACATAGTGTACAGTAACATACTGTATTACAGTCAACATATCGTAACATAGTGTATTACAGTCAACATACAGTAACATACTGTATTACAGTCAACGTACAGTAACATATTGTATTACAGTCAACATACAGTAACATAGTGTACAGTAACATACTGTATTACAGTCAACATATCGTAACATAGTGTATTACAGTCAACATACAGTAACATATTGTATTACAGTCAACATACAGTAACATATTGTATTACAGTCAACGTACAGTAACATAGTGTACAGTAACATACTGTATTACAGTCAACATACAGTAACATAGTGTATTACAGTCAACATACAGTAACATAGTGTACAGTAACATACTGTATTACAGTCAACATACAGTAACATACTGTATTAAAGTCAACATACAGTAACATAGTGTATTACAGTCAACGTAGAGTAACACAGTGTATTACAGTCAACATACAGTAAAATAGTGTATTACAGTCAACATATGGTAAAATAGTGTACTGTATTACAGTCTATCAGCATCAGGAGCAAACAGCACCATCCGAACACACCTTTAGTCACATGCTTTAATGTGCCGGAGACATGGAGTGGCATGGGCCTTCCTGCCTGTCTATCTGCCTACCTTTCTGCATGTCTGCCTTCCTGCCTGCCTGCCTGCCTGCCAGCCTTCCTGCCTTCCTTCCTCGCTCCTGCCTGCCTGTCTGCCTGTCTGCTCTGTTATTTATGAAGCTGACCCCTGTTAATGAGCGCTTAGAAGACTAATGGGCTCAATCACCTGTGTGTGCACACGGGCTGTGTGTGTGTGTGTTGGGGTGTGTGTGTGTGTGTGTCGGGGTGTGTGTGTGTGTGTGTGTGTGTGTGTGTGTGTGCGTACCCACACGTTTGAAGGGTGTGGGGAATGCACATAGCACGCCAACCTGCAATATTGATGTTTTTAACGTTTTGGTTTATAGTAATGTAAATAACATTACTGTGGTGGAGATAAATGTTTCTCAGAAGTGACAGTAAGGAAATACGAGGTGGAAGACGACAGAGTGTAAGTGCTCATCAGTGGGGGAATGGGTACATACTGCATAGTGAGTGCCAGATAAGCAAGAATGGAAGAGAAACAGCATCTAGAGAAAGCTTACACACACGGAACGTGAGTCCTCATCACAACATAAAGCCACATGGCGAGAGTGCTACAGTATGTCCCCATGTTTTGTTGTTCCCTCATCACTTAAATCACAACCAGAGAGAATGAGAGTGAGCCTCACACATTAAAGCACCTCAGAGAAAGAGAGAGAGAGAGAGAGAGAGAGAGAAAGAGAGAGAGAGAGTATCTGTATTTAAGATTCCCCCTTCCAGAACTGTGTTCTGTTTGATCCCACAAATCCCTCTTTATGATCAAAGTTCCATCATACGTCCGTCGAAACCATGTAACAGCACATCACAGTCACACTATCACATTAAAAAACACTGGCATTAAGCAGAAAGCTGTGCTTTAATGGTAACAAACAGAAGACTATGTCTAATCCCCAATCACAATTTCATGTGGAGAGGCGCTCCATTCCCCTCATTGATGGCAGAAAATGGCAACTTAAATAGTGGTTAGCATTACTCCATAAAACATTTTGCCACTGCTAGACTACACACATGGAGTATGGGGTGGAGAAGTAGAGGGGGGAGAGAGAGAGAGAGATAAGAAGAGAGAGAGAGAAGGAGAGAGACATAAGGAGAGAGGGAGGAGAGAGACAGAGAGAGAGAGAGAGAGAGAGAGAATGAGAGAGAGCGGAGAGAGAGAGAGAGAGAGAGAGAGAGAGAGAGAGAGAGAGAGAGAGAGAGAGAGAAAGAGAGAGAGAGAGAGAGAGAGAGAGAATGAGAGAGAGCGGAGAGAGAGAGAGAGAGAGAGAGAGAGAGAGAGAGAGAGAGAGAGAGAAGAGAGAAGAGAGAGAGAGAGAGAGAGAGAGAGAGAGAGAGAGAGAGAGAGAGAGAGAGAGAGAGAGAGAGAGAGAGAGAGAGAGAGAGGACTTAATGGTTACAGCTCTATAAGAAACTTCAAGCCCTCAAATTTATAAAAGCATGCGGACCTGATGGCATCCTAAATGAGATGCTCAAAAGTTCAATTGGCTATATTAAAACTGTTTAATTTGATCCTGAGTGTTGGTTATTTCCCTGACATCTGGAATCAAGGACTCATAACCCCAATATTTAAGAACAGAGACAAATTTGACCCTAACTATAACAGAGGCATTTGTGTGAACAGTAACCTCAGGAATGTTTTCTGTAGTATTATAAATGTAAGAGTTCTAAACTTTCTTAAAAAGCACAATGTTTTGAGCAAAAGACAAATTGGATTTATATCAATACATTGCAATATGTCCAGCGTCAAAATTGGCAAAAATAACAGAAGTATTTAACCAGGTGGCGCCTTCGCCAGGGTTGCAATCTGAGCCTTGCACTCAATATTTATTTACATCAACAAATTGGCCACTATTCTAGAAAAAAACCCTCAGCCCGTGGCGTTAGAGGTTAAAACTTCTTAGGGCTAGGGGGCAGTATTGAGAATTTTGAAAAAAATATGTGCCCATTTTTAACTGCCTCCTACACCAACTCAGAAGCTAGAATATGCATATTATTGTTCAGGTTTGGATAGAAAACACTCAGAATTTTCTAAAACTGTTTGAATGGTGTCTGTAAGTATAACAGAACTCATATGACAGTCAAAACCCTGAGACAAATTCTGACAGGAAGTGGATACCTGATGTGTTGAATTACCTTTAAGCCTATGCCATTGAAACACACAGGGGTTTATTAATCGTTGAGCACTTCCTATGGCTTCCACTAGATGTCACCAGTCTTTACAAAGTGTTTTGAGTCTTATACTGTGAGATCTGACCGAACAAGAGCCTTGGAACGGTGGTGGCCGATTAGACTCTGGCGCGCAAGTTCATGTTGGGTACTCTCGTTCCAATACGTTTTAAAAGAGAATGCAATCGTCCGCCTTGAACATTATTCATGTTCTGGTTAAAAAAGGCACTAATGATTTATGCTATACAACGTTTGACATGTTTGAACGAACGTAAATATTTTTTTCCCCCTCGTTCATGAAGAGAAGTCCGGCGGGCATAGATCATGTGCTAACAACACGGAGCTTTTTGGACATATATTATGAGCTTTTTCGAACAAAACTACATTTGTTATGGAACTGGGATTCCTGGAAGGGACATCTGATGAAGAGAATCAAAGGTAATGGATTATTTACATAGTATTTTCGATTTTAGATCTCTCCAACATGGCGGTTAGTCTGTATCGCAAAGCGTATTTTTCTGGGCGCAGTGCTCAGATTATTGCAAAGTGTGATTTCCCAGTAAGGTTATTTTTAAATCTGGCAATCCGGTTGCGTTCAAGAGATGTAAATCTATAATTCTTTGAATGACAATATAATATTTTACCAATGTTTTCGAATAGTAATTATTTAATTTGTTGTGCTGATTGACTGGCGGTTATTGGAGGGAAACGATTTCCTCAACATCAACGCCATAGTAAAACGCTGTTTTTGGATATAAATATGAACTTGATAGAACTAAAAATGCATGTATTGTCTAACATAATGTCCTAGGAGTGTCATCTGATGGAGATTGTCAAAGGTTAGTGCATAATTTTAGCTGGTTTTCTGCTTTTGGTGACGCCTGTCTTTGAATTGACAAAACATTACACACAGCTATTGTCAATGCACTCTCCTAACATAATCTAACTTTATGCTTTCACGGTAAAGCCTTTTTGAAATCGGACAACGTGGTTAGATTAAGGAGATGTTTATCTTTCAAAGGGTGTAAGATAGTTGTATGTTTGAGAAATTTGAATTATGACATTTAATTGTTTTCAAATTTGGCGCCCTTGATATTTCACCTGTTGTTGATAGGGTGTACCAGGGGTGGAACGCTTGCGTCCCACATAGCCCATTGAGGTTAAATGCCTGCTCTTCGTAGATGACCGGTGCCTGCTGTCATCTTCTGGAGAACATCCAGATCTCAGGGAATTAGACCAAAGTTCTCAATCGCTACAAACTATATAGAGTACTGCACTCACTACAACTACTGAGGTTTAAATATATAGAGTACTGCACTCACTACAACTACTGAGGTTTAAATATATAGAGTACTGCACTCACTACAACTACTAAGGTTTAAATATATAGAGTACTGCACTCACTACAACTACTGAGGTTTAAATATATAGAGTACTGCACTCACTACAACTACTGGGGTTTAAATATATAGAGTACTGCACTCAATACAACTACTGAGGTTTAAATATATAGAGTACTGCACTCACTACAACTACTGAGGTTTAAATATATAGAGTACTGCACTCACTACAACTACTGAGGTTTAAATATATAGAGTACTGCACTCACTACAACTACTGAGGTTTAATATATAGAGTACTGCACTCACTACAACTACTGAGGTTTAAATATATAGAGTACTGCACGCACTACAACTACTGAGGTTTAAATATATAGAGTACTGCACACAATACAACTACTGAGGTTTAAATATATAGAGTACTGCACTCACTACAACTACTGAGGTTTAAATATATAGAGTACTGCACACACTACAACTACTGAGGTTTAAATATATAGAGTACTGCACTCACTACAACTACTAAGGTTTAAATATATAGAGTACTGCACTCACTACAACTACTGAGGTTTAAATATATAGAGTACTGCACTCTACAACTACTGAGGTTTAAATATATAGAGTACTGCACTCACTACAACTACTGAGGTTTAAATATATAGAGTACTGCACTCACTACAACTACTGAGGTTTAAATATATAGAGTACTGCACTCAATACAACTACTGAGGTTTAAATATATAGAGTACTGCACTCACTACAACTACTGAGGTTTAAATATATAGAGTACTGCACTCACTACAACTACTGAGGTTTAAATATATAGAGTACTGCACTCACTACAACTACTGAGGTTTAAATATATAGAGTACTGCACACAATACAACTACTGAGGTTTAAATATATAGAGTACTGCACTCACTACAACTACTGAGGTTTAAATATATAGAGTACTGCACACACTACAACTACTGAGGTTTAAATATATAGAGTACTGCACTCACTACAACTACTAAGGTTTAAATATATAGAGTACTGCACTCACTACAACTACTGAGGTTTAAATATATAGAGTACTGCACTCACTACAACTACTGAGGTTTAAATATATAGAGTACTGCACTCACTACAACTACTGAGGTTTAAATATATAGAGTACTGCACTCACTACAACTACTGAGGTTTAAATATATAGAGTACTGCACTCACTACAACTACTGAGGTTTAAATATATAGAGTACTGCACTCACTACAACTACTGAGGTTTAAATATATAGAGTACTGCACACAATACAACTACTGAGGTTTAAATATATAGAGTACTGCACTCACTACAACTACTGAGGTTTAATATATAGAGTACTGCACACACTACAACTACTGAGGTTTAAATATATAGAGTACTGCACTCACTACAACTACTAAGGTTTAAATATATAGAGTACTGCACTCACTACAACTACTGAGGTTTAAATATATAGAGTACTGCACTCTACAACTACTGAGGTTTAAATATATAGAGTACTGCACTCACTACAACTACTGAGGTTTAAATATATAGAGTACCCGCACTCAATACAACTACTGAGGTTTAAATATATAGAGTACTGCACTCACTACAACTACTGAGGTTTAAATATATAGAGTACTGCACTCACTACAACTACTGAGGTTTAAATATATAGAGTACTGCACTCACTACAACTACTAAGGTTTAAATATATAGAGTACTGCACTCACTACAACTACTGAGGTTTAAATATATAGAGTACTGCACTCACTACAACTACTGAGGTTTAAATATATAGAGTACTGCACTCAATACAACTACTGAGGTTTAAATATATAGAGTACTGCACTCACTACAACTACTGAGGTTTAAATATATAGAGTACTGCACTCACTACAACTACTGAGGTTTAAATATATAGAGTACTGCACTCACTACAACTACTGAGGTTTAAATATATAGAGTACTGCACTCACTACAACTACTGAGGTTTAAATATATAGAGTACTGCACGCACTACAACTACTGAGGTTTAAATATATAGAGTACTGCACACAATACAACTACTGAGGTTTAAATATATAGAGTACTGCACTCACTACAACTACTGAGGTTTAAATATATAGAGTACTGCACACACTACAACTACTGAGGTTTAAATATATAGAGTACTGCACTCACTACAACTACTAAGGTTTAAATATATAGAGTACTGCACTCACTACAACTACTGAGGTTTAAATATATAGAGTACTGCACTCTACAACTACTGAGGTTTAAATATATAGAGTACTGCACTCACTACAACTACTGAGGTTTAAATATATAGAGTACTGCACTCACTACAACTACTGAGGTTTAAATATATAGAGTACTGCACTCAATACAACTACTGAGGTTTAAATATATAGAGTACTGCACTCACTACAACTACTAAGGTTTAAATATATAGAGTACTGCACTCACTACAACTACTGAGGTTTAAATATATAGAGTACTGCACTCACTACAACTACTGAGGTTTAAATATATAGAGTACTGCACTCAATACAACTACTGAGGTTTAAATATATAGAGTACTGCACTCACTACAACTACTGAGGTTTAAATATATAGAGTACTGCACTCACTACAACTACTGAGGTTTAAATATATAGAGTACTGCACTCACTACAACTACTGAGGTTTAAATATATAGAGTACTGCACTCACTACAACTACTGAGGTTTAAATATATAGAGTACTGCACGCACTACAACTACTGAGGTTTAAATATATAGAGTACTGCACACAATACAACTACTGAGGTTTAAATATATAGAGTACTGCACTCACTACAACTACTGAGGTTTAAATATATAGAGTACTGCACACACTACAACTACTGAGGTTTAAATATATAGAGTACTGCACTCACTACAACTACTAAGGTTTAAATATATAGAGTACTGCACTCACTACAACTACTGAGGTTTAAATATATAGAGTACTGCACTCTACAACTACTGAGGTTTAAATATATAGAGTACTGCACTCACTACAACTACTGAGGTTTAAATATATAGAGTACTGCACTCACTACAACTACTGAGGTTTAAATATATAGAGTACTGCACTCAATACAACTACTGAGGTTTAAATATATAGAGTACTGCACTCACTACAACTACTGAGGTTTAAATATATAGAGTACTGCACTCACTACAACTACTGAGGTTTAAATATATAGAGTACTGCACTCACTACAACTACTGAGGTTAAATATATAGAGTACTGCACACAATACAACTACTGAGGTTTAAATATATAGAGTACTGCACTCACTACAACTACTGAGGTTTAAATATATAGAGTACTGCACATCACTACAACTACTGAGGTTTAAATATATAGAGTACTGCACTCACTACAACTACTGAGGTTTAAATATATAGAGTACTGCACTCACTACAACTACTGAGGTTTAAATATATAGAGTACTGCACTCACTACAACTACTGAGGTTTAATATATAGAGTACTGCACTCACTACAACTACTGAGGTTTAAAATATATAGAGTACTGCACTCACTACAACTACTGAGGTTTAAATATAGAGTACTTGCACTCACTACAACTACTGAGGTTTAAATATATAGAGTACTGCACCACATACAACTACTGAGGTTTAAATATATAGAGTACTGCACTCACTACAACTACTGAGGTTTAAATATATAGAGTACTGCACACACTACAACTACTGAGGTTTAAATATATAGAGTACTGCACTCACTACAACTACTGAGGTTTAAATATATAGAGTACTGCACTCACTACAACTACTGAGGTTTAAATATATAGAGTACTGCACTCACTACAACTACTGAGGTTTAAATATATAGAGTACTGCACTCACTACAACTACTGAGGTTTAAATATATAGAGTACTGCACACACTACAACTACTGAGGTTTAATATATAGAGTACTGCACACCAATACAACTACTGAGGTTTAAATATATAGAGTTACTGCACTCACTACAACTTCTGAGGTTTAAATATATAGAGTACTGCACACACTACAACTACTGAGGTTTAAATATATAGAGTACTGCAACTCACTACAACTACTAAGGTTTAAATATATAGAGTACTGCACTCACTACAACTACTGAGGTTTAAATATATAGAGTACTGCACTCATACAACTACTGAGGTTTAAATATATAGAGTACTGCACTCACTACAACTACTGAGGTTTAAATATATAGAGTACTGCACTCAATACAACTACTGAGGTTTAAATATATAGAGTACTGCACTCACTACAACTACTGAGGTTTAAATATATAGAGTACTGCACTCAATACAACTACTGAGGTTTAAATATATAGAGTACTGCTCTCACTACAACTACTGAGGTTTAAATATATAGAGTACTGCACACACTACAACTACTGAGGTTTAAATATATAGAGTACTGCACTCAATACAACTACTGAGGTTTAAATATATAGAGTATTGCACTCACTACAACTACTGAGGTTTAACAAGATGCTCAACTGGACACCTTATTGAGGCAGTGAATAAACTGAGAGAGAAAGCACGCTGGGCATTCTACACCATAAAAAAATGAATTTGAATTGAAATACATATACACATTTGGCTAAAACTAATTTAATGTGTCATTAAACCAATTGAACTTCATGGCAAGGAGGTGTGGGGTCCACTTGTAAATTGTTTTCACCCAATGGGACTAACATCCCATTTAAACCCTGCATGCAGAGTTCTGTAAGATTCTCCTACATGTCCAGAGGAAAACTACAAACAACGCATACAGGGCAGAATTAGGCCAATATACACTAATAATAAAAACACAAAATATAGCAGTTAAGTTTTGGAAACATCTAAAATACATTGACCCCCTCTCATATCATTACCAAGCCCCGCAATGCCAAGAGCTGAGCAAAGAAAAGAGTCCCTTCATCCAGCTGGTCCTGGGGCTGAGTTCACAAACCTGTTCTACTAACACACTGAAGCCTCAGGACCCTCATCCAGCTGGTCCTGGGACTGAGTTCACAAACCTGTTCTACTAACACACTGAAGCCTCAGGACCCTCATCCAGCTGGTCCTGGGACTGAGTTCACAAACCTGTTCTACTAACACACTGAAGCCTCGAGACCAGAACATCCAATCAGAATAAACCAAATTACAACACAATCAAAACAAAACTACATTACTTATTAGGAAACACAAGCACAAAGCAAAATGCAGTGCTATCTGGCCCTAAATCAACAGTACACTGTGGCAAACTATTTGACCATGGTTTCTGATCAAAACCTTGACAAAGTACAGGTTCAGTGAGCACAGCCTTGCCATTGAGAAGGGTAGACACAGGAAAATCTTTCTCCCTGTAGAGGAAAGGCTGTGCAACCACCGTACCACAGCAGAACCTGAGTAAGAGCTACATTTCCTGACAACATAAAAAAAATATTAAACAGTTAGAGAGTGTGATTTCCCCAAATGTATTCAAGGATAGGCTACCCGTCCTGTTGGGGGAGGACGCAGAGAGCTGTGGGTTGGCAGCACACTACATTGCTTCCTGCCATAAGATGAGGAACAGTGTCTGACAGACCAACCAACCTGCACATGTCATCAATGCTTATTGTTATTGTTCAATGTATGGTTATTTTGACCCTTCATTATTGTAGTTACTGTTGTCCCGTTGGCAATCTTGATGATTATTATTTTAATTAGGTTAATATTGCACATCTCCGAAGTAAGCTTTGGCAATATATACATTTGTATCTGTATTTATTATGGATCCCCGTTAGCCAAGTGTCAGCCCTTGGTTATCTATGGTGTTGTAAGTCAGGGCGTGACTAGGGGGTGTTTTAGTCGATGTATTTTTATGTTTGGGTTTCAGTATGGTTCCCAATTAGAGGCAGCTGATTATCGTTGTCTCTGATTGGGGATCATACTTAAGGTGTCCCTGTTCCCACCTGCGTTTGTGGGATATTGTTTTGTGTGAGTGCATTCAGCACCACGTAGTTCACGTTCGTTGTATGTTTATTGTTTTTTGTTTAAGTTTTCACTGCAAATAAATATGTGGAAGTCAACACACGCTGCGCCTTGGTCCGTCCGTTATCACGACCGGGACACCAAGGCAGCAGCTACTCTTCCTGGGGTCCAAACACATTAAAGCACTTACATTACATATAAAACAAAAGATAAAACAGAACATCATATAACATTATTACACCACTGCATATCTACAATACAAAATATATGATACCACCATACAACAATATTACAATGTACGTGTGTGTGTGGAGTTTGTGTGCTAGGGTGTGTGTGCGTATGCACATGTGTGTACCTTTGTGTGTGTCTCTTCACAGTCCTCGTTGTTCCACAAGGTGTATTTTTACCAGTATTTTAAAATCTGATTCTACTGCTTGCATTAGTAACCTGATGTGGAATAGAGTTCCATGTAGTCATGGCTCTATGTAGTACTGTGCACCTCCCATAATCTGTTCTGGACTTGGGGATTGTGAAGAGACCTCTGGTGGCATGTCTTGTGGGGTATGCATGGCTGTCTAGTAGTTTATTAAACAGACAGCTCGGTACATTCAGCTTGTCAACACTTCTTATAAAATCAAGTATCGATAAATTCAATCTCT
>NC_042969.1:78874287-78934287 GCF_901001165.1 Salmo trutta
AACAGAACAGACCGGAGCAGCATGAAGGTGCTATGTGACACCGGCTGGCATTTGCTGTTTTCCATTAGTGTTTTACCTCCAGATATCTAAGAGCCAGAGGGCTAAATGACGAGAAGGCGTTGTCTGTTCATTGTTTGGTTTGATAGTCTGTCTTCTGAACGCCGTAGTGACTGCGGTATGGTCCTTAGTTTAAAACTATATCCTGATGTAATGCATGTCTTCCAGAAACATCCTGATTGTGGAAAGTAACACAGACTGATGTGGCAGCACTGATCTACCTGCCAGGTCACAGGAGGCTGGTGAGGTGAGAACAGCTCATAATAATGACTGGAATGAAGTGAATGGAATGGTATCAAACGTTTTGCATTTAGATTTTACAAATCATGTGTTTGATTCTCGATACCATTCCATTCATTCCATTCCAGCCATTACTATGAGCCCTTCCCCCTAATTAAGGTGCCACCAGCCGCCTGTGTGCCAGGTGTTGGTGTAGTGTTCCAGTCTACTACTTACCACAGGAACATATACACTGAGCTGGGCGTACTGGTCTGGGAAGCAAACAGAATCATCTGCAGTGTCATACTGTCAGGAATCTACTAAGCTCTTAAATTATGGATCCCTCAAAACTCCATGGTCAGCTCCCCTGCTGTCCCTCCATCTCCCAGTGGATGATGTCACTGTGGGTTTCCTCCACTCTCTCTCTCTCTCTCTCCCTCTCTCCCTCTCTCAATCCCTCTCCTTCTCTCCCACTCCTCCTGTCACGGTGGCTGAGTTCCATATCTTCACTCAGGAGGGCCCTTCTGTCTAATTACAGCTGCCCTCCAGAGTCTCCTCTCTGCCCCCAATCCCATCTGTATGTCTTGCTCTTAAATTACCCTGCCTAAGCACCCTCTCTCTCTTGCTCTCTCTCTCTCTCTCTCTCTCTCTCTCTCGCTCTCTCCACTCAGGGCCATTATGCTCCGTGGTACTGTGTGCACTGTCATGCCAGGGGTCAGGCTGCCAGCACCTCCTCTTTCTCAAATTACCTCCCTCTGCCAACACAAGCCTAATCACAGCAGCAATACACAGGCAGGGTGTTTTTCAAGGGGAACTCTTCTGGAAGACTCCCTAAGGTCCCCGGGCCTCCTGGAGACTGGGCCTGGGTCAGGGCTGAGAATTCGAGGACATGGAAAGGAAAGAGGACTTGACAGAGGGACAGGAGAGCTGGTGGAGTCAGGTTCCATGGAAGATAACAAGCAGACATCCACAGCAGCTGGACTGAGATGACAGCCGATAAAGGCTGGTGCAAGTGTGACAACTGTAGATCTAAGAGGGAGGGTGTAAGCCTGTGGCTGCTGTTGTTTTTAATCTGGCCCTGACATGCTGTTTCATGCTGATGTTTTCAGGAGCAGCTACCGATGGTCTCTTCAGGCCTGTACCAATTCAATAACCCCCCCTCTCTCTCTCTCTGTCTCTCACTCTCTTCTCTCTCTCACTCTCTTCTCTCTCTCCTCTCTCGCTCTCTCTCTCTCTCTCTCCCTCTCTCTCTCTCTCTCTCTCTCTCTCTCTTTCTCTCTTCTCTCTCTCTGTCGCTGTCTCTCTCTCTCTTGGTTTATGGCTCCTTTAATTTTCAGTCCTCTGTGGCTCTGGCGCTGCCCCCTGCTCTGCCCTGCCAGGTTCAGGGTGAGAGATTAGGCTTGGTGGGGATCCAGGACCACAGTGAGCCTCTCTTTCATGCCCGCTGCAAGCTGTTCATGTGTTGCCCATTGTGTTTCCTCTCTCTGTGTTAATGTATCAAAAAACCTACTGTGTCACTTTGACAGCCAGAGTCCTGGGCTGCCTCCGCGGGCAAGGACCACAGGAGATTCTTATCCACCTCTACTATGGCCCTTCCATCTGTTTGGCCCTGGAACCTGGGCAGATGCTCGCTGCTATTGTTTGGTGATGTCAGAAGACAGGCCAAGACCTTCCCTGGAGCCCTGGTCACTTTGTGTGTGTGTGGGTGTGTGTGTGTGTGTGTGTGTGTGTGTGTGTGTGTGTGTGTGTGTGTGTGTGTGTGTGTGTGTGTGTGTGTGTGTGTGTGTGTGTGTGTGTGTGTGTGTGTGAAGGCCAGAGAGCGAGAGTGGGGCCAAGGCCTGGCTTGTTGTGGTAGCCTTTCCTGGATTGTTCCTGGAAGTAGAAGTGTCCCGAGAGTCCTCTTCCGACCAGACCTGGCTGGGTGACCTCCAATCACACTAACACACAAACTCTCCTTCTCTCCTTTAATAATAATAATCATTTACTCAACTTATTTTCAAAGACTCTCAAAGCATAAAAAACATCACAACATCATGAGGTGGACGGTCATTAGAGAGGTCATGGCTTGAGTGGTCATCTATGACCCAGGTTGAGAGAGAGAGGACAGATGCATTGCTTTACAATGTGAAATAGTCTTTAAAGGGAAACTGCGAGATTACACGATTTCAGTCAGACAAACTCATAGATATCATTTTTATGTCTGTGAGTGCAGTTTGGAGATTATTGAAGTTAGCATATCATTAGCTTAGCGCAATTGCTGGAAGTCTCCCGATACAGTAGGCAGCTCCTCTCAAAAGCAGGGAAAAAGACCTAACTACTTCAAAGCTGGATTGTTGGTAATTTATAGTCTTACAAGGCAATACATAGTGATCAATGTTTTATAAATTGGTTTAATTTTACTGATAATCATAAGAAGCGAGATGCTATCCACTTCCTCCTTCTGTCGCATAGCGATGTATAGAGATCACATTATTGTATCTGTCCTGTTATTGTGTCTGTGAGAACACAGGCAGCTCCAATGAGACAGATACAATGTGTAAATGGTATCCCTTTAAAGACTCCAATGGCGGTCACCAATATACTGCAGCAATTATACATTCTGAGAGACCAAGTCATCAAACCCCAACCCATTTACACATACAGTACATGTGAGCAGAAGGGAATATGTCTAATCAAACTGATACTGGTTCATACTGCTGCTAGTTGGGGGGGAAATAAAGATGACATACAGTGAAGGAAAAAAGTATTTGATCCCCTGCTGATTTTGTACGTTTGCGCACTGACAAAGAAATGATCACTCTATCATTTTAATGGTAGGTTTATTTCAACAGTGAGAGACAGAATAACAACAAAAAAATCCAGAAAAACAATTTCTTTGTCAGTGGGCAAACGTACAAAATCAGCAGGGGATCAAATACTTTTTTCCCTCACTGTAGGTGCATTGGGGACAGCTCTTAGAAAAGTTGCTCTTCATGAACATACAGTTCAAGAGCGGTGTCCTTCATCCCCAATTTTTTTTAAGTCATAAAATTTTTTGATATTTTATAATATCTTAAATGTGCATTTTGCCTCCCGAGTGTTGCAGCAGTCTAAGGCACTGCATCGCAGTGCTTGAGGTGTTACTACAGACCGGGTTCGATCCCAGGCTGTGTCACAGCCGGCCGTGATCGGGAGACCCATGAGGCAGTGCACATTTGGCCCAGTGCCGTCCGGGTTAGAGGAGGGTTTCGCCGGCCGGGATTTCCTTGTCCCATCGTGCTCTAGCGACTTCTTGTGGCGGGCTGGGCGCCTGCAAGCTGACTTCGGTCACCAGCTGGACGGTGTTTCCTCCGACACATTTCTGCGGCTGGCTTCCGGGTTAAATGAGCAGTGTGTCAAGAAGCAGTGCAGCTTGGCAGGGTCGTGTTTCAGAGGACTCATGGCTCTCGACCTTCGCCTCTCCCGAGTCTGTACGGGAGTTGCAGCAATGGGACAATTGGGGAGAAAAAGTTGTAAAAGTAAAAATTTTTCCCCACGTTTTAAAAAGTGCACTTAAATGAACATGTCGCATAGCAACAGCTAATTTAAAAACTACAGTAGCCTTCAGTGACTGAATTCTCCTTTAACCAAAGCCTTGTTTAGTTAGACCCAGTTCATTAAGAAGGAGTGATGACTTCCCCTTGCAACAGCTCCCACACAGGTACCCTCCCAGCCCCCCCAGGCTGACCCCACCTGCTTCATAGAAGCATTTATCCCATTCTGTTCCTCCGTTTCACATTAACATTTCATCTGGTAATTACGCAGACCAAACAGCTCCTACCGCACAAACCATGCTATTTCATTGTTAATCACAACGCTGAGGAACAAAGATAGAGAGAGGGAGTTGAAGAGTAGAGGAGAGGCGATGGCAGGAGAGGAGTGGATTGGAGAGGCAAGGGGAGAGGGGACGGGAGGGGATGGGAAGAGAGGGGAGGGGAGGGGAGAGGAGGAGAGGAGGAGAGGGGATGGAAGGAGATGGGAGGAGAGGAGAGGGGAGGGGTAGGGAAGGGAGGGGAGGGGAGGGGAAGAGAGGGGAGGGGATGAAAGGGAAGGGGATGGAAGAGAGGGGAAGAGAGGAGAGGGGAGTAGAGGGGGGGGAGAGGGGAGGACAGGGGAGGGGAGGGGAGTAGAGTAGAGGGGAGGGGAAGACAGGGGAGGGGAGGGGAGTAGAGTAGAGGGGAGGGGAGGAGAGGTGAGGGGAGGAGAGGGTAGGGAAGGCCTCTGCATTACAACACCACCTATGTGTGCATTTTGTCTGACAGTCCTTTATTAATATTTTCTGCCTGTTTTTACATTCAACTTCCTACATTTTGCAGCCTTGAATAATAAAAAATGTTGATTCTTAAATCATGAAAGATTAATGTGTGAAGGATACATAATTAAGCAGTTTAATTCTAGGCATTCTGACACATTCCTCATTCAATTATTATTTTATTGGTTGAAGACAATAGGAGGAGACTAAAAAGATGAATCAGATCTGAGAACTGGAGCTCTGATAGGCATATGCAACACTTCCCTTGTTTGTCTGTGTGTGACTGTGTGTGTGACTGTGTGTGTGACTGTGTGTGCCTGTGTGCCAGTATGAGCTACAGTCTACAACTAGAGATAAAGTATCTACACCTTACAAACCTCTGGACAGTGCTTTGGTATGACTCACAACATAGTTACAGACTAGGAAACAATCAGTGTTTCAAGTCAAACTTGAACTTTGCTCTCCACATTCTTTTTGTAATGCAAAATTATGTATTTTCCCAAAAATATGAGCTGTACTAGAAAACTTTTCAAGGCTCCCTTTGAGAAAAGCCTTGAAACCTAAAACAAGGCGCCCTTTGAGAAAAGCCTTGGAACCTAAAACAAGGCGCCCTTTGAGAAAAGCCTTGGAACCTAACACAAGGCTCCAGTAGCTCATTAACTGTACCTCTTGTTTTAGCTGATGAATGGAAGCCATTATGCAATGAACAATAGCAGTCAGGAGGATGTATTACACACGGGGCGATAAAACTTCCATAAAACATCCAGCGCTTGCTAGTATATCTGCTGCACACTAACATTAGCAAACCAATTATTTTATTGCTGGGTGGTTTCTTTACTATGGCAACCACCCCTCCATAAGTCATTTCCTGGTTCCAACAGCTGGTCCTGCTACCTCAAGGGAAATATTTGCCCCAATTGAATCACTGTTTATCTCAGAGCTCCATTAGATATCTACACACAAGCATGCACATGCACACACTGACTCCACCCCACCTGAATCCAGGTGAAAGCTATGATATCTTATTGATGCCTCTTAAGGATCGTACCTTTTCTTCAATTTTCACCTAAAATGACATATCCAAATTGACTTGCCTGTAGCCAGTGGTGTAAAGTAAAAATACTTTAAAGTACTACTTAAGTAGTTTTTGGGGGTATCTGTACTTTACTATTTATGTTTTTGAAAATGTTTACTTTTACTCCACTACATTCCTAAAGAAAATAATGTACTTATTACTCTGTACATTTTCCCTGACTCCCAAAAGTACTCTTTACATTTAGAATGCTCAGCAGGACAGGAAAATGGTCTAATTATCACAACGTCTACAGAAGGTGGCGCCTCTCCCCGTTCGGGCGGCGCTCGGCGGTCGTTGTCGCCGGCCTACTAGCTGCCACCGATCTCCTTTTCATTTTAATTTGGTGATGTCTGTTTTATGTTAGCACCTGTTTTGAGTTAGTTATTAGTGGGGGTATTTAGTCTGTCTGTTTTGGTTTGGGAGTGTGCAGGATTATTTGTGTCATTGTATTGTAGGTTGGGAATTTGAGTTTTTACTCTGCCGTTCGGTTTGAGGCACACGGGTTTGCTGGGCTGCGTCCCAACTCCGTTTAGGGTTCTTGCCTGTTGCTTGATTTTTACCCTGCCTTGTATTTACGGCACTCTTGGACTGTGTTTATTAAAACGTGTTTTTCCCCACGTACCTTAGTCTCCTGCGCCTGACTTCACCCCTCCTGCATGTTAGAGTTGCATGTCACTAATTCACCCACTTATCAAAAGAACATCCCTGGTCATCCCTACTGCCTCTGATCTGCCAGACTCACTAAACAGAGAACATCCCTGGTCATCCCTACTGCCTCTGATCTGGAGGACTCACTAAACAGAGAACATCCATGGTCATCTCTACTGCCTCTGATCTGGAGGACTCACTAAACAGAGAACATCCCTGGTCATCTCTACTGCCTCTGATCTGCCAGACTCACTAAACAGAGAACATCCCTGGTCATCCCTACTGCCTCTGATCTGGAGGACTCACTAAACAGAGAACATCCATGGTCATCTCTACTGCCTCTGATCTGGAGGACTCACTAAACAGAGAACATCCCTGGTCATCTCTACTGCCTCTGATCTGGAGGACTCACTAAACAGAGAACATCCCTGGTCATCCCTACTGCCTCTGATCTGCCAGACTCACTAAACAGAGAACATCCCTGGTCATCCCTACTGCCTCTAATCTGCAAGACTCACTAAACACAAATGCTTTGTTTGTAAATTGTGACCCTGACTATCCGTAAATTTAAAAAAACAGAAAATGGTGTCATCTGGTTTGCTTAATATAAGACATTTGAAATTATTTATACTTTTACTTTTGATACTAAAATATGTTCAAAACCAAATACTTTTAGACTTTTACTGAAGTTGTATTTTACTGGGTGACTTTTACTTTTACTTGAGTCATTTTCTTTTTAGGTATCTTTACTTAAGTATGAAAATTGGGTACTTTTTCCACCACTGCCTGTAGCTCCGGACCTGAAGCAAGGATATGCATATTCTTGATACCATTTGAAAGGAAACACTTTGAAGTTTGTGGAAATGTGAAATTAATGTAAGAGAATATAAGACATTAGATCTGGTAAAAGATAATACAAAAAAATGCTAATATTTTTCCCATGATCTTTGAAATGCAAGAGAAAGGCCATACTTTCAGATATGAGTCTAGGTGTAATTGAGATTTTGGACACCAGATGCAGCAGTGTGTGTGCAAAGTTTCAGACTGATCCAGCTAAGAATTACATTACTGCACAATATTTTGTATCAAGTCTGCCAGGAGTTTGCCCAAATGTGCCGAATTGGTCAATTGATACATTTTCAAGTACATAACCATAGAGAACATACAAAAATGCTATGGTAATAAAACATTTAAGTTTACACACTCCCAGGAATGTCATACAGTATGTGATGGATCATTAGCTTATACACTATTTTTCATCAGTCACTGGTTTTATCAATAAGTGCATCGAGGACGTCGTCCCCACAGTGACATCTAGATGGCCGGGTGGGGTGGGTGTGGAGCCAGAGACAACAGTGGGGTCAAACTGTAGACCCCAGTTCCTACATTTGAACATAAAAATTGATTTTATCAAACAAATCTATGCAACATTTTATCTCTGGGACCCTCAGGATGACAAATCAGAGCAAGAGTGCTGAATGGAAGTACATTATTTATCTTTAGAGGTGAATGTAACAAACCAGTTGCCGTGAAAAAAGTGTTTTGTTGTTGTGCACTCTCCTCAAACAATAGCATGGTATTTTTTAACTGTAATAGCTACTGTTAATTTGGCACCGCATTTAGCAAGAATTGAAGCTTTCTGCCCATATAAGACAGGTAAAACCCACACCACAGGTAAAACCCACACCAGTGGGTCTGGCGACGAACATGTAGCAAGGGCCTGCCAACGAGAGCATACAGGTCGCAGTGGTGGGTAGTATATGGGGCTTGGTGACAAAACGGATGGCACTGTGATAGACTGCATCGAGTTTGCTGAGTAGAGTGTTGGAGGCTATTTTGTAAATTACATCGCCGAAGTCTAGGATCGGTTGGATAGAAAGTTTTGCGAGGGTATGTTTGGCGGCGTGAGTGAAGGAGGCTTTGTTGCGAAATAGGAAGCCGATTCTAGATTTAATTTTGGATTGGAAATGTTTAATATGAGTCTGGAAGGAAAGTTTACAGTCTAGCCAGACACCTAGGTATTTGTAGTTGTCCACATATTCTAAGTCAGAACCGTCCAGAGTAGTGATGCTAGTCGGGCGGGCGGGTGCGGGCAGCGATCGGTTGAAAAGCATCCATTTAATTTTACTAGCGTTTAAGAGCAGTTGGAGACCATGGAAGGACTGTTGTATGGCATTGAAGCTCATTTGGAGGTTAGTTAACACAGTGTACAATGAAGGGCCAGAAGTATACAGAATGGTGTCGTCTGCGTAGAGGTGGATCAGAGAATCACCAGCAGCAAGAGCGACATCGTTGATATACAGAGAAAAGAGTTGGCCCGAGAATTGAACCATGTGCTACCCCCATAAAGACTGCCAGAGATCCGGACAACAGGCCCTCCGATTTGACACACTGAACTCTGTCTGAGAAGTAGATGGTGAACCAGGCGAGGCAGTCATTTGAGAAGCCAAGGCTGTTGAGTCTGCCGATAAGAGTACGGTGATTGACAGAGTCGAAAGCATTGGCCAGGTCGATGAAGACTGCTGCACAGTACTGTCTTTTATCGATGGTGGTTATGATATCGTTTAATACCTTGAGTGTGGCTGAGGTGCACCCGTGACCAGCTCGGAAAACAGAGTGCACAGTGGAGAAGGTACGGTGGGATTCGAAATGGTCAGTGATCTGTTTATTAACTTTGCTTTTGAAGACTTTAGAAAGGCAAGGCAGGATGGATATAGGTAATGTTTTGTACACTCAGTGTACATCGAAGGATGGAATATCTGACCACAATATAAGCACACCAATAATCTGAATATCATAGAATATTTACAACATGCTCAGGCTGGTAATCGAGTTCAGTAGGACAGTTATACAACTTGTGTAAGCCCACATTTCCAAGTGTGGCTTTCCTCTCTGCTGTGGCACGATCATTTGGGGAAAGTCATTAGCATTTGTGACACAAAGGATATGTGTGTTTGTATGTCTGGATGTGATAAGAGAGGCAGCAAGTTTTGGACCTGGGAGTAGACGTGGAGACACAAGGAAGGAGACATGGGGACTTGGAGACAAAGTGAGGGATGTTCTTGGAGGAGACATGGATACACAATGAAGAAGGCCCTGGAAGGAGACGTGGGGACATGGAGACACAGAGAGGAAGGTCCTGAGAGGAGACGTGGACACATGGAGAAACAGAGAGGGAGGTCCTGGGAGGAGACGTGGAGAAACAGAGAGGGAGGTCCTGGGAGGAGATGTGGAGACACAGGGAGGGAGGTCCTGGAAGGAGACATGGAGACACAAGGAAGAAGGCCCTGGGAGGAGATGTGGGGACATGGAGACACAGAGAGGGAGGTCCTGGGAGGAGACATGGAGACACAGAAAGGGAGGTCCTGCGAGGAGATGTGGAGACACATGGAGTGAGGTCCTGGGAGGAGACATGGAGACACAGAGAGGGAGGTCCTGTGAAGAGACGTGGAGACACAGAGAAGGAGGTCCTGGGAGGAGATGTGGAGACACAGGGAGGGAGGTCCTGGAAGGAGACATGGAGACACAAGGAAGAAGGCCCTGGGAGGAGACGTGGGGACATGGAGACACAGAGAGGGAGGTCCTGGGAGGAGACATGGAGACACAGAGAGGGAGGTCCTGTGAAGAGACGTGGAGACACAGAGAAGGAGGTCCTGGGAGGAGATGTGGAGACACAGGAAGGGAGATCCTGGTAGGAGACATGGAGACACAGAGAGGGAGGTCCTGGGAAGAGACATGGAGACATGGAGCTACAGAGAGGGAGGTCCTGGGAGGAGACATGGAGCTACAGAGAGGGAGGTCCTCGGAGGAGACGTGGAGAGACAGAGAGTGAGGTCCTGGGAGGAGACATGGAGACATGGAGAGACAGAGAGGGAGGTCCTGACATGGCTGCTGCTAGTCTACACAGACTCTTCTGCTTCCTCTTTAATTAGTAACCAGAAGAGGAGGGGGCGGGGCGGAGGGAGGGCGACTGGGGTTTAGGACAAGACACCTCTAATTACATGTACTGTACTGTAACACATTATACAGTGCTGACCAATACCTGACAAATACTGTACTGTAGAAAAATGATAAAACACAGATAATATCAATTTACAGTGGGGTTTATAACAACATATATTCGTTCAGCTGACAGAGAGACACAGAGGTTGACAGAGAGAACATAAAATGAAACAGCAGTCCATTTGAGTGATCATGGCTTTGTGTGAGCGTTTAGCACAGTGTGAAGTGGTAATAACTGTCACTCATGCCTCCATGAAAAACAACATCTCTCTTCTTAACGTGATAATCAGAGAGAAGAGAGAACATCCTGACACAGATATGTCTCAAAAGACCCACAACATTGTGTTTAATCAAAGACAAACGCCATGGAAGAGATGTTCCAGTCATTTCGACTGGAGGACTCTAGATAGAGCTCTAAGATGGTGTGCTGCTGCGCGTTGCTGAGAGCATCAGCAGCCTAGAGGCAGCATTTCCCTTTCAGTAATTAAGCCTTACATTATTAGGACTAAGGGTGTTTCCCTGGTAATGATCAACACTATGTGAAAGCATCTCATCTCATACGACCATGTTTTAAGATCCTGCTGATTCCCCTACCTAAAAATAACAAGACTCCCACCCAAAATGACATTTTAAATTACATGTTAAATCTAATCCTGTCGTGCAAAATGGACAATTATACAGTAAAGCTGTTTCACATGAACAACTCATACTAACACACTAGTAATCCTGTAAATTGGGGCAACAAGAGACACCACATTTGAAATATAAAACTCCCCCACACCACAACTCCAGCCCAACCCCCCATCCTTCCATGTTGGCAGACAGTGGCAGAGGATAGGATGCATGGGATTACTCCCCATGAGGGACTGACATGTTTCAGCTCTCCCTTTTCAGGTAAAAGTCTGTTAAACTGGGTCAACATGCATGATACTGGAGGGAGAATGAATACCAAAGTACTGCAGTACTGACAGTGAGGTGGGGGACCCAGAACTGGATCTGCAGTACTGAGAGTGAGGTGGGGGATCCAGAACTGGATCTGCAGTACTGACAGTGAGGTGGGGGATCCAGAACTGGATCTGCAGTACTGACAGTGAGGTGGGGGATCCAGAACTGGATCTGCAGTACTGACAGTGAGGTGGGGTACCCAGAACTGGATCTGCAGTACTGACAGTGAGGTGGGGGATCCAGAACTGGATCTGCAGTACTGACAGTGAGGTGGGGGACCCAGAACTGGATCTGCAGTACTGACAGTGAGGTGGGGTACCCAGAACTTATGGAAAAGAGGAGGCAGATTAGCTACCTGGTGCCTGTGAGCTACTGTGGGGGCTGGTGGGGAGGTGTGAGGGGGGCCTCTAAGATTTATTATCCTCCGGCAATTAACAGAGAAATGCTGTGGGCTCCTTGATTATGGGATGTTTAAAAATGAAAGAGATAAGAGAGTGAGGCTGAGCCCCCAGATGTAGCAGCCCTTCCTCTGGTAGGCAGTAGGAACTGTCTGCAGGCGGAGGAGATAGCAGCAGCACCGATTGTCTTTCCCAGTCAGACAAGTTGAGCCCAGATAGACTGCCCTGCACCGATCCACTGGTGATAAAAGCTGTCAATCAGGCCCTGTCCTTGATTAATAACATGGACGTGGACGTTAAGGAGAGATGAGATCAAATGGGAGAACTAATGGGAGGGGAACAGAGGATTAATGGGGAGGGAGCATTGTCACACATCAGATGGCGTCACACACACGCTCGATGCTCGTCCCTCAACCGATCAGTTTCAGGCGGCAGTCACGTGAGACAATGGGGGGAGAGATGGAATAGGACTCAGCTAACGGCAGGTCCACAGGAAGAAACATGGCAGCTTGTTCAACCCTATCAGGAAGGTAAGTGGTCTCTATGAATGAGACGTTTTGATTGGCTGGCTTGCCCTGGTCATGTTTGCTTTGGGTCAAGGTCAGAGAGGAATCTGTCAGTGTCTCATAGCTCTGTTCAGACAGTCTGATGAGGGATCTGGCAGTGTGTGTGCCCCATGCCCTTAGCTGTCATATCAGTCTATCTTTCTAGACCCTGACTTTAGGGATTTCAAACTGTACTGTAGTGCAATGTGAAAGATGGATGACACAAAGGGGGCCAGTCCAAGTATGTGTCACACGCAATAACACTATCCGCTGTCTACCCACACAACTTGTAGTAACGGAGGATTTCAAAGCATGAAGTATTGACATTTAAACTTGTTGATTCAAACACTGATCATAGACACATTGGCACTCCAAAAACACACAACCCCACCAACAAAATATCTAAGTCTTTAAAGAAGGAATCCCATTGATTCCTCTTCTCTTTAACTCTCCTTGTTTTACCTCAGCTGCTCCTTGATTCCTATTCAACAACTGTCCTTGAAAACTGGTCTTCCAGTTGGAAGGAACACACATGGGACGAATCCACTCTCCGTCTCTAACACACTCTCCACAGAGTAACGCAGTTTACAGTTAACCCCACTGACCCCAGCTAATTATGTTGAACATTTTAATGTCTGCTGCTGATTGAGATAAAGCCAGACCTGTCTGTCTTTTCCAGTCTCCTGCTGTCTACCTCGTCCCCTCTGGAGACAATTTCTCAGGCTAGGGAATAAGGGAAGATAAAGGCCAAGCGAGCACAGAGCTTTCTCTAATCAGAGCAGCAGTGTTTGAGGGGCTGGGTCTGGGGTGACGGGCTGGGTTGACGTGGGGAAGCACCGTGCTCTCTCTCTCTCTCTCTCTCCAAGCAGAGCGGAGCACCGCCAGATTAAACAGGCTGTGATTGGGATCAGGAGTTTGATGCTGAGTGTAAGAAAAAACAGAGACAGGGGCATCAGCCCTCAGAGGGACTGCGTTTGGGGAAGGGTTGGGGGGGGGCGGGGTCTACAGCCCCTGCCTGTGTGTCTGTCTACTGTTGCTGTGGAGCAGGTCAGAGAGAGTCCCAGTAGAGACACTGTGGAGCTGGTCAGAGAGAGTCCCAGTAGAGACACTGTGAAGAAGGTCAGAGAGTCCCAGTAGAGACACTGTGGAGCTGGTCAGAGAGCCCCAGTAGAGACACTGTGGAGCTGGTCAGAGAGCCCCAGTAGAGACACTGTGGAGCTGGTCAGAAAGAGTTCCAGTAGAGTCACTGTGAAGCATGTCAGAGAGTCCCAGTAGAGACACTGTGGAGCTGGTCAGAGAGTCCCAGTAGAGACACTGTGAAGCAGGTCAGAGAGTCCCAGTAGAGTCACTGTGGAGCTGGTCAGAGAGTCCCAGTAGAGACACTGTGAAGCAGGTCAGAGAGTCCCAGTAGAGACACTGTGGAGCTGGTCAGAGAGTCCCAGTAGAGACACTGTGGAGCTGGTCAGAGAGTCCCAGTAGAGACACTGTGGAGCAGGTCAGAGAGCCCCAGTAGAGACACTGTGGAGCTGGTCAGAGAGAGTCCCAGTAGAGACACTGTGAAGCAGGTCAGAGAGTCCCAGTAGAGACACTGTGAAGCAGGTCAGAGAATCCCAGGAGAGACGCTGTGAAGCAGGTCAGAGAGAGTCCCAGTAGAGACAGTGTGGAGCTGGTCAGAGAGAGTCCCAGTAGAGACACTGTGAAGCAGGTCAGAGAGTCCCAGTAGAGACACTGTGAAGCAGGTCAGAGAATCCCAGGAGAGACGCTGTGAAGCAGGTCAGAGAGAGTCCCAGTAGAGACACTGTGAAGTAGGTCAGAGAGCCCCAGTAGAGACACTGTGAAGCTGGTCAGAGAGCCCCAGTAGAGAAACTTTGGAGCTGGTCATAGAGCCCCAGTAGAGACACTGTGAAGCTGCTCAGAGAGCTCCAGTAGAGACACTGTGAAGCTGGTCAGAGAGTCCCAGTAGAGACAATTTGGAGCTGGTCAGAGAGCCCCAGTAGAGACACTGTGAAGCTGGTCAGAGAGCCCCAGTAGAGACACTGTGGAGCTGGTCAGAGAGCCCCAGTAGAGACACTTTGGAACTGGTCAGAGAGTCCCAGTAGAGACACTGTGAAGCTGGTCAGAGAGTCCCAGTAGAGACACTGTGAAGCTGGTCAGAGAGCCCCAGTAGAGACACATGTACACTGCTAAAAAAAATTAAGGCAACACTTAAACAACACAATGTAACTCCAAGACAATCACACTTCTGTGAAATCAAACTGTCCACTTAGGAAGCAACACTGATTGACAATACATTTCACATGCTGTTGTGCAAATGGAATAGACAACAGGTGGAAATTACAGGCAATAAGCAAGACACCCCCAATAAAGGAGTGGTTGTGCAGGTGGTGACCACAGACCACTTCTCAGTTCCTATGCCTCCTGGCTGATGTTTTGGTCACTTTTGAATGCTGGCGGTGCTTTCACTCTAGTGGTAGCATGAGACGGAGTCTACAACCCACACAAGTGGCTCAGGTAGTGCAGCTCATCCAGGATGGCACATCAATGCGAGCTGTGGCAAGAAGGTTTGCTGTGTCTGTCAGCGTAGTGTCCAGAGCATGGAGGCGCTACCAGGAGACAGGCCAGTACATCAGGAGATGTGGAGGAGGCCGTAGGAGGGCAACAACCCAGCAGCAGGACCGCTACCTCCGCCTTGTGCAAGGAGGAGCAGGAGAAGCACTGCCAGAGCCCTGCAAAATGACCTCCAGCAGGCCACAAATGTGCATGTGTCTGCTCAAACAGTCAGAAACAGACTCCATGAGGGTGGTATGAGGGCCCGACGTCCACAGGTGGGGGTTGTGCTTACAGCCCAACACCGTGCAGGACGTTTGGCATTTGCCAGAGAACACCAAGATTGGCAAATTCGCCACTGGCGCCCTGTGCTCTTCACAGATGAAAGCAGGTTCACACTGAGCACGTGACAGACGTGACAGAGTCTGGAGACACCGTGGAGAACGTTCTGCTGCCTGCAACATCCTCCAGCATGACCGGTTTGGCGGTGGGTCAGTCATGGTGTGGGGTGGCATTTCTTTGGGGGGGCCGCACAGCCCTCCATGTGCTCACCAGAGGTAGCCTGACTGCCATTAGGTACCGAGATGAGATCCTCAGACCCCTTGTGAGACCATATGCGGGTGCAGTTGGCCCAGGGTTCCTCCTAATGCAAGACAATGCTAGACCTCATGTGGCTGTAGTGTGTCAGAAGTTCCTGCAAGAGGAAGGCATTGATGCTATGGACTGGCCCGCCCGTTCCCCAGACCTGAATCCAATTGAGCACATCTGGGACATCATGTCTCGCTCCATCCACCAACGCCACGTTGCACCACAGACTGTCCAGGAGTTGGCGGATGCTTTAGTCCAGGTCTGGGAGGAGATCCCTCAGGAGACCATCCGCCACCTCATTAGGAGCATGCCCAGGCGTTGTAGGGAGGTCATACAGGCACGTGGAGGCCACACACACTACTGAGCCTCATTTTGACTTGTTTTAAGGACATTACATCAAAGTTGGATCAGCCTGTAGTGTGGTTTTCCACTTTAATTTTGAGTGTGACTCCAAATCCAGACCTCCATGGGTTGATAAATTGGATTTCCATTGATTATTTTTGTGTGATTTTGTTGTCAGCACATTCAACTATGTAAAGAAAAAAGTATTTAATAAGATTATTTCATTCATTCAGATCTAGGATGTGTTATTTTAGTGTTCCCTTTATTTTTTTGAGCAGTGTATATTTAATCCATATTTTGGTGGCAGACGTGTACATGTTCACCAAACTTCAAACAATATTTGGATTAAAGGGAAACAGGGGAAGGTCATAGGAAGAGGAAGGTCATAGGAAGAGCCTTTAGAGGTCATAGGAAGTGACTTTAGAGAAGGTCATAGGAAGTGACTTTAGAGAAGACCATAGGAAGAGCTTTTAGAGAAGGTTATAGGAAGAGCCTTTAGAGGTCATAGGAAGAGACTTTAGAGAAGATCATAGGAAGAGCTTTTAGAGAAGGTTATAGGAAGAGCCTTTAGAGGTCATAGGAAGAGCCTTTGGAGATCATAGGAAGTGACTTTAGAGAAAGTCATAGGAAGTAACTTTAGAGATAGTCATAGGAAAAGCATTTAGAGATCATAGGAAGAGACTTTAGAGAAGGTCATAGGAAGTGACTTTGGAGAAGGTTATGGGAAGGGCCTTTAGAGAAGGTCACGGGAAAAGCCTTTAGAGAAGGTCATATGAAGCGCCTTTAAAGGAGGTCATAGGAAGTGCCTTTAGAGAAGGTCATAGGAAGTGCCTTTAGAGAAGAACAGATAAGTGAATAGAGTATACTGCATTTATGGTCACTGCAGTTCCTATTGCATGGCATGTTAAATTGGAATTTACTATTCATATACCTAGCTACTGCTACTGCTACTACCTAAAGCTACTGCAGCATAATCAGGAATAAGAATAGAATGGGAGATATGCAGAGCTGAAAAGCAGGGGAGTTACAGTAGAGATACACTAACCAATAGGGTAACAGTGGTCAGTGGGTCAGGGGATTTACAGTAGAGAGACTGACCAATGGGGTAACAGTGGCTGGTGGGTCTGTAAAAGAACAGTAAGTACAGTATAAAAGCCTATAGTGAGCACCACTATAACACACAATGAAATATTCATCTGTGATGATGCTGACCTATTTAGTGTTAAACCTTCCCCACTCACTCACTGGTCACCCACCGCCTGCCACTGGGATGTATGGAGAATGGCCTCTCATACTGGCTGTATCCCAAGTGAATCACTCTTTCACAGCATTATATTCCCTGGCCTATTGTATGCTACAATGCTACAGTGCATTAGGAAAACATAGAATAACTCACAAAGCGATTGGAATATCAAGGTTCCACATACATCTTTATCATATTCATTTATTTTAGTTCCTATGTGCTGTAAAGTGTAATTCCACAGAATATGACACATATGACTGACAGGTATTTTAACATATTAATATATAACACTGCATGCCACTATACATGTCCTGCTCCACAGTAAAATGGAGCACCATCTCAGTCACCTGTGGTACTAAATGGTTCACTTACATCCTCGTTCCTTCATCTGTTCATTTGTCCTCTCAGCTGCTGTTGTACAGTAAGCTGTCACTGAGCAGCACAAATTGGTATCATGTGTGATCCTTCCGTACTTGATGAAATGATCTTCATTATTCGGAACACTGTTCCAGTTTGCTAATTGCATGTTGCCTCATTACCAACGCACTGATTGCAAAAATATTTAGTCGCCGTCAATGAACCGAAGCAACGTTCTCCGTACTACATTATCCAAGTTGTCCAGGATAGTGCTGGAGGAACTTGGCTCTTTTTCAAAACACAGAGTAATGGCAGGACGAATGGCAGGACAAATGGCAGGACAAATGGCAGGACAAATGGCAGGACAAATGGCAGGACAAATGAGACAATCAGAGTTGTTTCTTGCCGGACACAATGCCAGTCAGCAGCTATTTGTATAGAACTGAGATTGCAGCTCTGCAGTTTTGGCTCTGAGGTCCTTTGCAGCATAATGGTAACACCTCTCCCGAGCTGGTCTTCATAAGCTGTGACAGTTTCCTGCAGCTTTCCACGGCTCCTTGGAGACTCCGATTAGCCATGCAAGAGTACTGGAGCAGCACCTTCAACGTTCAGTGATTCTGCACTAACTGAGGGGAGCTCCCATGCCTATTTCCCTTTCATCAGCAGGGAGCTGCCATCCTTATTTCCCTTTCATCAGCAGGTATGAGTCAGGCCCTTGCCAGCTAATCATAGTCAGGACCTCATGACCTTACACTATCACTTACTTAACTATTGTACGTGTTCTGACTCAAAGACAATGTCTGTCTTTAAAAATAGTTGTCTTTGAAGTCATGTTAGTGTCAGTCGTTAGCTGTGTTCCTGTATGAGACTTCAACTTCACTACCTACTCCCTCTAAGCCAGACTGTGCCGCAGCACTGTATATAGTCCCTATGGGCCACAGACAGTATACATAACCACATGTGTATAACTATGTGCTTGGTCGAACTATGACCTCCTGTATTTCACTTATGCAAAGCATAAGGAAGAAAAATAATAATGGCATGTTTTTGCTTTATTTAATTATCATCTGCACTAATCAGGAACTGTGATATTCTACTTCAAGATTGTTTTTCATAACTATTTTAATTTTTTTTACAAAACCTTGAGGTAAGTCTTTATTGTATATTACTGCAACACAATTAGTCCACACAGTACTTCGTCTATCAAAATATCCCCATCTCTGTTCAGTAGACACATGGATCTGGGGGAGAGAAGCTGCATGGAACCAGACAGTCATTCCTCTCAGACATTTGCATATCCCTCTGAGATTAGTCTGGCTCCACATTCAAAAGGACAGAAAAAGAAACAAACACATTGAGAAAGCAAACAAAGCTCATTCGCCCAGATTCTCTATTTGAATAATCCCAGGCTCTCTCTCCTGAAACGTTTCTCTATGGCGCTGCAAGTCTCTCATTTCACTTGGCCAGATGTCAAGGTTTAATAGACTACTTTGTGAATGAATGAAGAGATTAGGACACTATCTGTTTTGGCAACATAGGCCTGCAGTATCTGTTCTGCTGTTTCTGCTTTAATTGAAAAGGGAATTTGTCCTTCCAAGAGGTGTTTTGCTGACTGCTTGGTGCCTAGGCTCTAATACCCTTAAAAACAGCTTGCAGTTGCATGTTCTTATCATGGCAGCGATGCGCTGGTGCTGATACTTAAATAAGATTTCATTCCCAGCTCCATGGATTAGAGCAGTGAAAAGATTCAACTGTCACACATTATCTTCTAGACACCGAGAGAGAGAGAGAGAGAGAGAGAGAGAGAGAGAGAGAGAGAGATGATGGGGAAAACATGCCTTTAAGACTGTGATATGTCTGTTAGTCTTACCTCTCTCTCTCTCTCTCTCCCCCTCTGTCTGTCTCTCTCTCTCTGTCTGTCTCTCTCCCTCTGTCTGTCTCTCTCCCTCTGTCTGTCTCTCTCCCTCTGTCTGTCTCTCTCTCTCTCTCTCTCTCTGTCTGTCTCTCTCCCTCTGTCTGTCTCTCTCCCTCTGTCTGTCTCTCTCCCTCTGTCTGTCTCTCTCTCTCTCTCTCTCTCCCTCTGTCTGTCTCTCTCTCTCTGTCTGTCTCTCTCCCTCTGTCTGTCTCTCTCCCTATGTCTGTCTCTCTCCCTATGTCTCTCTCTCTCCCTATGTCTCTCTCTCTCCCTCTGTCTGTCTCTCTCCCTCTGTCTCTCTCCCTCTGTCTGTCTCTCTCCCTCTGTCTGTCTCTCTCCCTATGTCTCTCTCTCTCCCTATGTCTCTCTCTCTCCCTCTGTCTGTCTCTCTCCCTCTGTCTGTCTCTCTCCCTCTGTCTGTCTCTCTCCCTCTGTCTGTCTCTCTCTCAAGTAAAGCAGATCATAACAGCAGTGTGACACCTGATATCCCAGCCTACAACATCCCTATCCATGCTCATTCTAATGTCCTCTCACCCCTAATGACATGTAAGTGTGTGCTGGATCATTAACGTGAGCTGACAGTGTGTCACAGTGCTGTATCCTTAGCTGGCCAAGGCTAGGTGCTGTCTGTTGTCTCTGATGGTTCCCCACAGCGCAGGGCTGGAGGAGAGTGGTGAGGAGGTGACATTTATAAACCACACCAGCTCTCTGTTGTCTCCACGAGCTGTCATCTGACAGAAGGCAGCTGAGTCCAACCGTGCTCCTGCCTGCCTTCTCCGGGAGCCAGGCACATGCACAGATAGAGGTCTGCCTGAGCTCCTGCCCTTTTGCCCTTCTATGAGAAAAGTGCCCTGTCAGATTGGTGACGTTATTTAATTATTAAATATCTATTTCACTTTTAGTCTATTTTCTCACTTTTTATTTAAATTAATTACCCATCAAACTAGCTCATTTCAATAACTAAAAAATCCTGGAAAACGCCCCCTCCCCTGCTCAGCTCGTTCACAGGTCCAACTGAGTCTTGTTAATCGATGCAGATGGTAATTTTATGTCTCCAACTATCGAAAAACTATAAACACAAAATGAGCTAGATAGAAATAGAGATGCAAAGTTAAATTGTTGGTAGGTCATAAAACTGGCTTTGATTACGCTCAGAAACGGCCAATAGGTCTCTGCCCTCTAAATAGTCTGACAAGCCCAACATTAGAGACCAGAAGGAGTGGTGGAGTGATCAGTGAAGGTAAGGACAGAGCCAGGGGAGTGACAGGTGATTAATACGCCAAGCAGCCAGCAGCACTTATTCACCATTCTGATCTGAGGAAATTACTTCAAACCAATGTTCCTGGATTCCCTCCTCCCAGCCCAACTCGCCCTCCTCCCTGCCCACCACACCCTCCTCCCATCCCCCTCACCCTCCTCCCATCCCCCTCGCCATCTTCCCAGCCCCCTCACCCTTCTCCCAGCACCCTTGCCCTACTCCCAGCACCCTTGCCCTACTCCCAGCACCCTTGCCCTCCTACCATCCCCCTTGTCCTCTTCCCAGTCCCCTTGTCCTCCTCCCAGCCCCCTCACCCTTCTCCCAGCCCCCTCACCCTCCGCCCAGCTCCCTCGCCCTCCACCCAGCCCCCTCACCCTCCTCCCAGCCCCCTCACCCTCTTCTCAGCTCCCTCGCTCTCCTCCCAGCCCCCTCACCCTCTTCCCAGCCCCCTGACCGTGCCCTTCTCCCCAAAATGACCTTTTCACCTTTAATTAGCCCATGTCTGGCTCTGCTCACTGTCCACACCGTGTTGCTGTCCACACCCACTAACACAACAACAAAAAATGTGTTTGGAGAAAACAAATGCCTTCTGCCTCCCCTTCTGAAGTGCGTTTAACAATGTCCTCGAGCCACCATTTTCCATTGCGTGAAGAAGTTCCTGGAAACAAGACATCCATCAACTTGACAGACAAAACAAATTGCAGGGTGAACAGAACCTTAATGTGTCACCAGAGCTAACGGTGTCAAGGCTGGCTGCCAATCGACCCACACACTGCTCTCTTCTCTCACTCTCTACCCTGGCCTTTCTACTAACAGACCTGCAGTTCAGTTTAGGTTCTAGGGAGATGAGTTTGTCTAAATAACATTAAGGCATTAACACCCTACTAACCATTCATCAAATCTGAATTCATGAAATTCCATGAACACCTTAATCTGAAGTCCCAGTGTGAGAGAGGCCTTCATGCAGGCATGATGTATCTGCGCTGTAGTCTGAGATTATGCTGTGAATGAATGGTGCAGTCCTCCTAAAGCCAATAAAAGTGTAATTACATGCCTTGGGCCTGGGTGACAATGCTTGTGCAGGTGACAGCTATCAGGGAGGCAGGCAGGAAGGATTACCTTCCCTTTTCATCTGGCTGTGGCTCTGTGGCATGACCACCTCGCACTGCAGGGTCACCTTGGATGGAGCGCTACAATTTTACCAGTCATTAAACTCTTAATCCAGACTCAGTCTACAGTACATGCTCCCTCATCATCATCTTTCACTATCGACCAGGGCTTCAGATAACGTCCCTCTGTCATTACATACCCGCCACTTACAGGTGCAATAGTACAGGTATATGACAAATCCTTCCCAAAGACTAGACCGCAGCCGCACCGCCAGTCTATTAAACTCCAATGTGATTGGACATTTTCTCATTTCCTCTCTGTCATACTGAGGCTTATATGGAACGTCTCTGTATTCAATTCCAAAATGACATCACTAGAGCCTGCCTATTCCCTTCTTTGATATCTGAAGTCTTAATGAATCAGTTTAATCCAACGACCAAGTCAATATTCCAAAAGCTATTGTCTCGTGCCCAGGTAAAGTGTGATCTGGGACTTTTCCAGGGCATTTAAACCTGCGAGATCAGGAGTCTTGCGTGGCTAGTGCATCAGTGGGGAAATGGGAGAGCTTGTTAATATTCCTTGCGTAGTAGTTCCGAAGCACCAGCCATTACATATTCAGAGATAGGGAGATATTTTTCAAGGCAGGCAAAGCAAGTATGATAAATTGGACAATAAACATTCTAATCCAACATCACAAACGTGCACAGGGGTCTAATGCACCGCTAAATATGAGCTTACAATACCATACATCAGCACAGGGAGAGGCCTTTCACAGGAGAAGGACGACGGAGGCCAAGATTATCACAGTCACGCTCAGGTGTTCATTACACAATCAGAGCCTTTCTCTAATTGAAATTCAGCCAGCATAAAATGGCAACGCTTCGCTACAAAAACAAGGGGTGCAAAATATCGCTACAGAACTTCTTTGCAAACATGGCACAAACTGCATTATTCAGAACAAAGTGTGGATATACTACTGGACCCCGTAAGACTCTGAGAATGTCAGAATGTCTGAGGAGATTCTGAGGAACAGTAAGCATAGCTGATTCTCCCAGCTTCAAATGACTTAGTGTAGCAATAACCCAGTGAATATGCCATATTTAAATATGACTGATAACACAACTGTTATCTTAATCCATCAATCTGAGTAATGAGCGTATGCAGTTAATTCATTATTATGCACTATTAGTGGGTAAATGAAGGTCTTGGGGGTTAATTAGCTAGTGTGATAAGGATAGGGTTAATAATGCAGCACTAATACAGGCCAGGTAATAACACATCTCTGAATGTCACCTGAGACTGGACTGATGAACTTCTGCTAGGGAAGTTAACTGAAATGTGATTTAAGATTTCAACGCTTTTGATACCTCTCTGAACTCCGCAAGTTGCTTGAGGTATATGACAATATACTGTGCTGCGTTGTCTTTCATGGAGCAATAGGTAATGATACTTTGTGGAGTAACAGTGATACTTCCGTCCCTCTCCTTTCCCCAACCTGGTCTCAAACCAGGAACCTTCTGAACACTCTGTCAACCGTCACCCACAAAGCATCATTACCCTATCGTTGCACAAAAAACGCAACAAAGGAAACAACTACTTCAAGCTCTCAGAGTGAGTGACATCACCGATTGAATGATATTAGTTCTCTCCGCTAACTAGCAAGCCATTTCACATAATTTCACACAGGGTGATGTACAGTTCCCTTCTACACTACCATCCAGTCTGTCTCATCTGCATCCCAGGCCAGGTCTACTGGCACAGGAAGCTGCTGTTGCTCCAAATATAATATTGGACAAGACAGAAACATGGAACATTTAGAGGAGGAGAGAGTCGGCGACCACCGAGCCAGGCATGCCAGCTGTGATAATGATGTATAATTTAATTGAAGCCTGTGCTTCTATCCTCAACAGAACTAAAACTGCTCTTCCCCTGTCAATGCATTATTCAAGATAATGGTGACCCTGAAATAGTAAAAAAGCTTCTTATCTCTTTAAAATTTTATTACAGAGAGCAAAGAGAGAGGGAGGGAGGGAGGGAGAAAAAGAGGTAGAAAGAGACGGAGAGATATAGATAGAGGGGGAGAGGGGAGAGAGAAAGAGAGAGATAAAGATAGAGTGGGGATAGAGCTGAGAGAGAGATAGGGGGAGAGAGAGATACAGATAGAGGGAAGAGGGAGGAGAGAGATAAAGAGGGAGAGATAAATATAGAGGGGACAGAGAGAGAGATACAGATAGAGGGAAGAGAGGGGAGAGAGAGCGATAAAGATGGAGGGGGAGAGAAAATAGAGGGAGAGAGAGATTTAGATGGAGGGAAGAGAAGGGGAGAGAGAGAAAGATAAAGATAGAGGGGATATAGAGAGATAAAGATAGAGGAGAGAGAGATAAAGATAGAGAGAAGAGAGGGGGAGAGAGAGAAAGATAGAGGGGAGAGAGAGAGAAAAAGATAGAGGGGAGAGAGAGAAAGATAGAGGGAAGAGAAAGATAGAGGGGGGAGAGAGAGATGAAGATAGAGGGAAGAGAGAGAGAAAGCTAGAGGGGAGAGAGGGGGGAAAGCAAGATAAAGATTGTTAATCCAAGATGGCGTAGCAGTCAGACGTCTTGTCCTGTCGTGTCCCTCGTATATATCTTTTTACATCTTTTTCTTCGCATATCTTTTAAAAAATATTTTCCTAAACCTCAACTTCTAAATACTCTCCTGCAACCCGCCTCACCCAATGTGGCGTGGATCTGTTTTTTTTCGAAAGTATTTCTATTTACTTCGTATCTGGAATCCCTCAACTGAAGCTAGCCAGCTAACTACCTACCAGCTATCAGTCAGCAAACAATTGCTAGCGGTCAGCAGCTAAACTTTAGCTCGGAAAGCTCTCACCAGTTCGAACAACGTGACTCAAACCAGAGCATAACGGACCTATTATTATATATATTTTGTTTTCCCCCATATCCCCGGATTCCTACCGCAAACTCTGAACATTTTCATCTGGGTCTTCGCAACTAGCTAACCGCAATTCCGGGTGACTACTCCTGGCTAGCGTTTCCATCCCGGAGCAAGCACCAATTAGCCTGAAGCTAGCCCGGCCAGGGCTCCTGTGCTACCACCGAAGCCCACTCCTGGGCTACAATATCCGGACCCCTTCTACTGCCGGTACGGGGCACAGAACCCCGCCGATCCTCTACGACTGGAATACCGACATAATCTGCCCGAGGATTCCAACAGGCCCCTCAGGCGCGACATCCGCTGAAGGCCCATTCTGCTAACTGCGGCCTGCTAGCTACCTAGAGCTACTTGGAACCCTGCTAATTCCACGACTGGTCTATCGACGTCACCACACGAAGAGAGTGGTGTATTACTATCCAAGTTTGTACCCCAACAATTCGAGCTTCTACTTCTAAAAAATCACCTTTCCAGAAACAAGTCTCTCACTGTTGCCGCTTGCTATAGACCTCCCTCTGCCCCCAGCTGTGCCCTCGATACCATTTGTGAATTGATTGCCCCCCATTTATCTTCTGAGTTCTTGCTACTAGGTGACCTAAACTGGGACATGCTTAACACCCCGGTCATCCTACAATCTAAGCTTGATGCCCTCAATCTCACACAAATTATTAATGAACCTACCAGGTACAAGCCCAAATCTGTAAACACGGGCACCCTCATAGATGTCATCCTAACTAACTCACCCTCCAAATACACCTCTGCTGTTTTCAATCAAGATCTCAGCGATCACTGCCTCATTGCCTGCATCCGTAATGGGTCTGTGACCAAACGACCACCCCTCATCACTGTCAAACGCTCCCTAAAACACTTCTGTGAGCAGGCCTTTCTAATCGACCTGGCCGGGGTATCCTGGAATCACATTGACCTCATCCCGTCCGTTGATGATGCCTGGCTATTCTTTAAAAGTGCCTTCCTCACCATCTTAAATAAGCATGCCCCACTCAAAAACATTTGAACTAGGAATAGATATAGTCCTTGGTTCACTCCAGACCTGTCTGCCCTCGACCAGAACAAAAACATCTTGTGGTGTTCTGCATTAGCATCGAATAGCCCCCGTAAAATGCAACTTTTCAGGAAAGTTAGGAACAAATACGTATACACAGGCAGTTAGAAAAGCTAAGGCTAGCTTTTTCAAACAAAAATTTGCATCCTGTAGTACTAACTCAAAAGTTCTGGGACACTGTAAAGTCCATGGAGAATAAGAGCACCTCCTCCCAGCTGCCCACTGCTCTGAGGCTAGGAAACACGGTTACCACTGATAAATCCACTATAATTGAGAATTTCAATAAGCATTTCTCTACGGCTGGCCATGCTTTCCACCTGGCTACCCCTACTCCGGTCAACTGCCCGGCACCCTCCACAGCAACCCGCCAATGCCCCCACCATTTCTCCTTCACCCAAATCCAGATAGCTGATGTTCTGAAAGAGCTGCTTAATCTGAACCTATTCAAATCAGCTGGGCTAGACAATCTGGACCCTCTCTTTCTAAAATTATCTGCCGAAGTTGTTGCAACCCCTGTTACTAGCCTGTTCAACCTCTCTTTCGTATCGTCTGAGATTCCCAAAGATTGGAAAGCTGCCGCGGTCATCCCCCTCTTCAAAGGGGGTGACACTCTAGACCCAAACTGCTACAGACCTATATCTATCCTATCCTGTCTTTCAAAGGTCTTCGAAAGCCAAGTTAATAAACAGATTACCGACTATTTCGAATTCCACCGTACCTTCTCCGCTATGCAATCTGGTTTCAGAGCTGGTCATGGGTGCACCTCAGTCACGCTCAAGGTTCTAAACGACATCATAACCGCCATCGATAAGAGACATTACTGTGCAGCCGTATTCATCGACCTGGCCAAGGCTTTCGACTCTGTCAATCACCACATTCTTATTGGAAGACTCGACAGCCTTGGTTTCTCAAATGATTGCCTCGCCTGGTTTACCAACTACTTCTCTGATAGAGTTCAGTGTGTCAAATCGGAGGGCCTGTTGTCTGGACCTCTGGCAGTCTCTATGGGTGTGCCACAGGTTTCAATTCTCGGGCCGACTCTCTTCTCTGTATACATCAACGATGTTGTTCTTGCTGCTGGTGATTCTCTGATCCACCTCTACGCGGACGACAACATTCTGTATATTTCTGGCCCTTCTTTAGACACTGTGTTAACTAGACGAGCTTCAATGCCATTACAACTGTCCTTCCGTGGCCTCCAACTGCTCTTAAACGCAAGTAAAACTAAATGCATGCTATTCAATCGATCACTGCCCACACCTGCTCGCCCGTCCAGCATCACTACTCTGGATGGCTCTGACTTAGAATACGTGGACAACTACAAATACCTGGGTGTCTGGTTAGACTGTAAACTCTCCTTCCAGACTCACATTAAGCATCTCCAATCCAAAATTAAATCTCGAATCGGCTTCCTATATCTCAACAAAGCATCCTTCACTCATGCTGCCAAACATACCCCCGTAAAACTGACCATCCTACCGATCCTCGACTTCGGTGATGTCATCTATAAAATAGTCTCCAACACTGCACTCAACAAACTGGATGCAGTCTATCACAGTGCCATCCGTTTTGTCACCAAAGCCCCATACACTACCCACCATTGCGACCTGTACGCTCTCGTTGGTTGGCCCTGGCTTCATACTTGTCGCCAAACCCACTGCCTACAGGTTATCTACAAGTCTCTGCTAGATAAAGCCTCGCCTTATCTCAGCTCACTGGTCACCATACCAGCACCCACTTGTAGCACGCGCTCCAGCAGGTATATCTCACTGGTCACCCCCAAAGCCAATTCCTCCTTTGGTCGTCTTTCCTTCCAGTTCTCTGCTGCCAATGACTGGAACGAACTGCAAAAATCTCTGAAGCTGGAGACTCATATCTCCCTCACTAGCTTTAAGCACGAGCTGTCAGAGCAGCTCACAGATCCTGCACCTGTACATAGCCCATCTGTAAACAGCCCATCTATCTACCTACCTCATCCCCATACTGTATTTATTTATTTATCTTGCTCCTTTGCACCCCAGTATCTCTACTTGCACATTCATCTTCTGCACATCTACCATTCCAGTGTTTAATTGCTATATTGTAATTATTTCGCCACCATGGCCTATTTATTGCCTTAACTTACCTCATTTGCACTCACTGTATATAGACTATTTGTTTTCTTTTGTTCTACTGTATTATTGACTGTATGTTTTGTTTATTCCATGTGTAACTCTGTGTTGAATTGAAATGCTTTATCTTGGCCAGGTCGCAGTTGTAAATGAGAACTTGTTCTCAACTAGCCTACCTGGTTAAAAAAAGGTGAAATAAAAAAATGTAATCAAAATAGAGGGGAGAGAGAGAGAAAGCTAGAGGGGAGAGAGAGAAAGATAGAGGGGAGAGATGGGGGAGAGAGAGATAAAGATGGAGGGCAGAGAGAGAAAGATAGAGGGGAGAGAGGGGAGAGAGAGATAAAGATAGAGGGGAGAGAGAGAAAATAGAGGGGAGAGAGAGAAAGATAGAGGGGAGAGAGAGGGGAGAGAGAGATAAAGATAGAGGGGAGAGAGAGAAAATAGAGGGGAGAGAGAGAGAAAGCTAGAGGGGAGAGAGAGGGGAGAGAGAGATAAACATAGAGGGGAGAGAGAGAGAGATAGAGGGGAGAGAGAGAGAAAGCTAGAGGGGAGAGATGGGGGAGAGAGAGCTAAAGATAGAGGGAAGAGAGAGAAAGATAACAATAGAGGGAAGAGAGAGAGTGAGATAAAGATGAAGGGGATATACAGATACAGATACAGGGGAGAGAGAGAGATACAGATATAGGGGAGAGAGAGAGATAATGATATAGGGGAGCGAGAGAGCAAGTCAGTGAATGAGTGGGTAAGAGAGAGTGGTAAAACAGAAAGAGAATGGGAGTAGACACCATACAATGTAAGTGTTATGTCTACTCTTATACTACGTGAAGGTTTTTTGACCCTGACAGCGCCATCATCTTGGCAACAGCAGATCTTTTTTTTGTATGTACAAAGCTACCTAGGATTTGTTTTCTTTGCTTTTACGTACCTTCTCTCAAGGCATCTTGGGATGTCTTGGATTGTTATATAAAGGAGATTCCAGGTTGGACCAGGGATGAGAAAAAGATTGTTATAATGTCATTGGTTTACTTGAAAAATAGACAAGTCAACAACGTCACCGCAACGAGAAAGATGACATTCTCCATCACCATCATCATCGTCAACAGCATTACCATCATCATCAATTCCATAAGATGCAAATGCCAGTATATGAGGTGTGCATGGTGTGCTTTTCTGGAGGCATGTGTGAGTTGTGTTTGCAAACTCATTTTAGTTCACAACAAGCTTGTAGTAGCTAATAGTAGAAAGAAAAATGCCACAAAGCTCAATGCGGAAGAGGAATACGTATTAAGCACTACACTCCATCAACTTCTCAACAAAAATAGTTCTGCAAAGATCTAATAAATCTGCAGGACAATAACTTGATGTCCTTCCTGCAACTCTTTATGGATTATACCAGCAAAAGGGTTGATGATCTGTTCACCGATGTAATGGAATTGAAACACAGTTTGGAATTTACCCAGTCGGAGGTGGAGGAGCTAAAGGAGGCGAATGTCACCGACCAGACTGCATTCAAACAACACTTTTCCAAACAGCACTTGACAAGCACTCTTCCAAAGGAGACTACCACAAAAACCAATCGAGGTTCAATAACATTTTAATTGAGGACGTAAAGACTGAAAGTTGGCATGAGGCCTATGGCAAGTGACTCCGCCATAGTCCACTAATTTGACACACCCACACACACATATTTTCTCTACTTTGTTCATGTGTTTCACCTAACCTCGTGACCAAAAACAGACATTGCTCTAAATGCCATAACCCTCTGAAGTCTTGTTATGTGGTCTGCGTCAATGTGCATTCCATAGGAGGTGTACCCCTATTGATAAAACTAAAACAAATGAATGGTTGTATTGGACATGTGAGGCATGCATTTCTATGTTTCTGTTCCACTCTCTGGATGATTCCCACTGTGTATCTTTCTTAGTTGGGCGGGATATCAACCCTAATAACATGGTCTTTAACCCATTAGATATTAATGAAGCGAACAATAAATATGGTTGTGTTGATCCGGATTCAAATTTCCTGAAATTTACGAGAGATGAGTCTATCACTGCTATTTAACTACCTGTATAGCAGTTGATCTAATTCCAAGCTTATTTTCTACCTTTCATTTAAACATTCGCAGTCTTCCTAAAAATCATGACTACCTTGTTCATTATCCGTCTTCTCTCAGTCATGAATTTTCCATTGTTGCCCTTTCAGAAACATGGTTGACTGAAGAGACAACCATGCTTCATGACGTCTCCTTATAATGCTGTTCAGCACTGTAGAACATCAAGAGTGGGAGGATGAGGGTCCATTTTTGTTCATAAATGTTTTCAATTCTTTGTAAGAGAGGACCTTGCCTTTACATCTGATAACATTGATGTTGAATCTCTTTTCATACAAATACCCTCCTGTAAATTTTTTGGTGGATAAAAAAGTCTTAATTGGATGCATCTATCAGCCACTCGATTCTGACATTGGTAGTTTCATTGATATCCTTGGATTTGATTAATAATTAAGTTAATGTTAGTTTTCTAATTGGGAGATTACAACATAAACAGATTTAAAACTTCTTAGGGCTAGGCACATTTTTTCTCAATTACTGCCTGAATGACGTGCCCAAAGAAACTGCCTGTTGTTCAGGCCCTGAAGCCAGGATATGCATATAATTGGTACCATTGGAAAGAAAACACTTTGAAGTTTGTGGAAACGTTCAGATAACGTAGGAGAATATAACACAATAGATTTGGTAGGAGAAAATCCAAAGAAAAACCAACCAGATTTTCTTTGTTGAGAGACCATCCCCTTAGAAAGGCAAGTGAAAGGTCATATTGAAAATTAGCTCCCTGGATGCTATGGCTTCCACAGGGCTTCAGCGGTCAATGTTCAAGGTTTCAGGCTTGTAACTTCAGAAACGTATAAGAAATATCAGTTTTAGTACAGGGACACAGTCTTAGAAATTCGTGTTTGAGCACACCATGAAGACAGTACACACCTGCTAAAATCGGTTTCCAATTGAACATACTTCTTTCCGTAAGAAATATTATAGTTTGATTACATTTTAGGGTATCTGAAGAATAAATAGAAACATATTTTGACTTGTTGAAACAAAGTTTAGGGGTATATTTTTGGATTCCTTTCTTTGCATGTTGAAAGAGTGGATTACTCAAATCGATTGCGCCAACTAAACAGACTTTTTGGGATATAAAAAGGATTTTATCTAACAAAATGACACTACACGTTATAGCTGGGACCCTTTGGATGACAAATCAGAGGAATATTTTCAAAAAGTAAGTGAATATTTAATTGTTATTTGTGAATGTATTAAACCTGTGCCGTTGGAAAAATATTTTGATGTGGGGCGCCGTCCTCAAACAATCGCATGGCATGTTTTTGCTGTAATAGCTACTGTAAATCAGACAGTGCAGTAGATTAACAAGAATGTAAGCTTGCAGCCGATATAAGGCACTTATATGTACCTAAATGTTTAATATCCATAATTTTTATGATCATTTTTTAAAATTGCGCGCCCTCCAGTTTCACAGGAAGTTGTCCCGCTAGCAAGACGCCTAAGTGAGAACCACTCTCTGACATCTGACATTTCTAATCCTTTATACTCCAGCTATATGTATCCCCACATCTATAAGCCCACAGAGATACCAGTTCATCTGCCACCCTTATTGATAATATTTTTACAAATTCTTTGAATAATGTGGCTAATACAGGTATACTTCATACTGACATTTCAGTCCACTTTCCAATTTTCCACTTGTCTATTTCAGCTGGAAATTAACAGATGGAAATGATTAGTAGCATTAATGTAGAATGTAGATTTTTTTTAAAGTAATTGTGAGTGCTTTAATTAAGATGTTGTTTGATGATATTTCATGGAGCAAAAAAATTATAATCAGGCCAATGTGGTGTCTGCTTACCTTAAATCTTAAAATTCTGTATTTCACCATTGCCTTCCCTTACTTAGACCATGTAAGTGAGCAGCAGAAGGGTTCTGGAAACCTTGGTTTACAACCGGTCTCAAAAAATACTCAATTTTAAAAAACCTGTTGTTGAAAAGATTTGTCACAAATCTCTCTCCCCTGAATTCAGCAAATTATGAAAAGTAAATTATCAAATTTGCTCACCTACTTTACTTCGGATATCCCAAAAAAATGTTTTAACTAATAAATTCCAAGAATCCTTAAATAATGTAAAGTCAACCTGGAAAATCATCAATCAACTTTTGAATAAGAAAAAGGCATCTACAACTACCCAATCTCAGTGTATTGTTGGAAATAAGACATATAGTGATCCTGATGTTATTTCATGTAAATTGAATAACTTTTTTGCAAATGTGGGTTCTTCTCTGTCAAATAAAATAAGGAAAACTGATGGAAATCCGCTGCATCCAAGGCACTCTGCTTCAGTTTGATCCTCCTGATGTAATAGAGGTGATGGGGGTAATTAGTAACTTAAATATATCAGCAGCAGGTCATGATGAGATTGGTGCCTCTGGTGAAATTAGTGTCTTCCTTGATTACTGAGTCTCTAACAAAACAGTAGCAGTCAAACGTTTGGACACATCTACTCATTCCAGGCTTTTTCTTATTTTTTAAACTATTTTCTACATTGTAGAATACTAGTAAAGACATCAAAACTATGAAATAACACATATGGAATCATGTAGTGACGAAACAAGTGTGAAACAAATCAAAATATATTTTATATTTGAGATTCTTCAAATTAGCCAAATTTTGCCTTGATGACAGCTTTACACACTCTTGGCATTATCTCAACCAGCTTCACAAGGTAGTCACTTGGAATGCATTAAAATTAACAGGTGCGCCTTGTTAAAGTTAATTTGTAGAATTTATGTCACACTATGATCGTCACCTGTCTTTGTGCTTGTCTCACCCCCATCTTCCCCATTATCCCCAGTGTATTTATACCTGTGTTCTCTGTTTGTCTGTTGCCTGCTCGTTTTGTTTCGTCAAGCCTACCAGCGTTTTTTCCTGTGCTCCTGTCTTTCTCTAGTTCCTGTTTTCTAGTTTTCCCGGTTTTGACCATTCTGCCTGCCCTGACCCTGAGCCTGCCTGCCGTTCTGTAACTTGTCACACCACTCTGGATTACTGACCTCTGCCTGCCCTTGACCTGTCGTTTGTCTACCGCCCTGTTTTTATAATACACTTTTGTTACTTCGAAACTGTCTGCATCTGGGTCTTCTCCTGAGACTTGACAGTTTGAGCCAATCAGTTGTGTTGTGACAAGGTAGGGGTGGTATACAGAAGATAGTCCTATTTGGTAAAATACCATGTCCATATTATGCCAAGAACAGCGCAAATAAGTAAAGACAAATTACAGTCCATCCTTACTTTAAGGCAGGAAGGTCAGTCAATCCGGAAAATTTCAAGAACTTTAAAAGTTTCTTCAAGTGCAGTCGCAAAAACCATCAAGCGCTACGATGAAACTGGATCTTGTGAGGACCACAACAAGATAGGAAGACCCAGACTTACCTCTGGTGCTGACGATAAATTCATTAGATTTACCAGCCTCAGAAATTGCAGCCCAAATATATGCTTCACAGAGTTCAAGTAACAGACACATCTCAACATCAACTGTTCAGAGAAGATTGCTTGAATCTGTCCTTCATGGTCGAATTGCTGCAAATAAACCACTACTAAAGGTCACCAATAAGAAGAAGAGACTTGCTTGGGCCAAGAAACACGAGCAATGGACATTAGACCAGTGGAAATTTTAGATTTTTGGTTCCAACTGCTGTGTCTTTGTGAGACGCAGAGTTGGTGAACGCATCATCTCTGCATGTGTGGTTCCCACCGTGAAGCATGGAGGAGGAGGTGTGATGGTGTGGTGGTGCATTGCTGGTGACACTGTCTGTGATTTATTTTGAACTCAAGGCACACTTAACCAGCATGTGTCATGTGTCAGTGTGCAGCGGGTAGGACAGAGTCAGGCGCAGGACACAGAACTGAGTAAAAATGTACTTTACTCGAATAAATCACAAACTAATTCCATACAGGGAAAACAATCCAGCTCGACACAAAAGAGCGACCACATAACAAAGAACAAACACGCACAAAACCATGTGGGAAACAGAGGGTTAAATAGGGAATAAATTATAACGTAATGGAAACCAGGTGTGTACAATCAAGACAAAACAAATGGACAAAGAAAAGTAGATCGGTGGCAGCTAGAAAGTCGGTGACGTCGACCGCCGAAAGCCACCCGAACAAGGAGAGGCACCAACTTCGGTGGAAGTCGTGACAGCATGGCTACCACAGCATTCTGCAGTGATACGCCATCCAATCTGGTTTGCGTTTAGTGGGACTATCATTCGTTTTTCAACAGGACAATGACCCAAAACACACCTCCAGGCTGTGTAAGGGCTATTTGACCAAGGAGAGTGATGGAGTGCTACATCAGATGGCCTGATCTACACAATCACCCAACCTCAACCCAATTGAGATGGTTTGGGATGAGTTGGACTGCAGAATGAAGGAAAAGCAGCTAATAAGTCCTCAGCATATGTGGGTACACCTTCAAGACTGTTGGTACAGCCTTCCTCATGAAGCTGGTTGAGATAATGCCAAGAGTGTGCAAAGCTGTCATCAAGGCAAAGGGTGGCCACTTTGAAGAATCTAAAATATTGAACATATTTTGATTTTTTTAACACTTTTTTGGTTACTACATGATTCCGTATGTGTTATTTCATAGTTTTGATGTCTTCACTATTATTCTACAATGTACAAAACAGCGAAAATAAAGGAAAACCCATGAATGAGTAGGTGTGTTCAAACGTTTGAATGGTACTGTACATTTAAACAATATATATATATATATATATATATATTTTTTTTTTTTTTTTTTTTTTTTGTGATTACTGATCAATTCATTTAAACATTTATAATTAATAGGTTTTGTTATCTGTTTTAACAAACCTTTTTTATTTGTGTACTTATTGTGTTTTTGTGGTATGGTTTTCATATCAGTCCTTGGGCTTCCAACCACCTGCACTGTTTATTGTAATCTGTTTTTATCTATATTGTTGTCTATCACTTGATTTCTTTAATGCAAATAAATAAAACTAATACATGCTTCCACATGATCTAGGAGAGAGTCGGCTAACTGCAGGGGAAACACCCTCTACGTGCTGGGGACTCACTGAATAATTCAAAGATAAAGTAACAGCAATGGCTGACGTTCATAACAGCACTAAACGTAGAGAACAGACGATTATTACAGGGAGCAGAGACTCATTCGCTCTGTAATGTAACCTTACTTATATAGCCTGTAATGGTTTTCTAGTCACCAAGGTATGTTTCAGAATGGCCTGCCATCTACATCAGTTTTATATGACAAGGACAAGTGTGTATGTGTGTGCGTGTGCGCACCCATGCATATGCATGTGCACCCCTGTAAAGTCATCATAGTCCCTGCGCTGTAACCAAGGAAGAGAAGGCCATGGTGAAAGTGTCTCTGGCAGTAAAATGTACCTGTTCCTATCCATCACAATAAACAGTCGTATTCACAGTCTGAAACTCACCCATTAAACACTGTTGTTGTCGGGGGCAAATTCCAAAGCAATTAGATGGCAGCTTCATTAGAGAGAGTGTGACTGGCAATTAAGCTGTACTGTATGACAGTAAGGGGCAGACCCGGGAAAGGGGAGCAGAGCCATACAAAGCTATGGTATTTTATTGAATCAGTAATTCCATCTCTCAAGTCTATAATAGCTCTTGAAAACAAAATGTAATTTCTTTTTCAGTTGAATTAAAGAGAGGTTTATCATTCTCTGTTTTGATTTATTTTTCATTGAAGAACCCTGGACTCCGACAGCTTTCACACTTCTTAATTACTCATCTTTTATTTAACGAGGCAAGTCAGTTAAGAACAAATTCTTATTTTCAATGACAGCCTAGGAATAGTGGATTACCTGCCTTGTTCAAGGGCAGAGCAACAGATTTTTACCTTGTATGCTTGGGGATTTGATCTTGCAACCTTTCGGTTACTAGTCCAACACTCTAACCACTGGGCTACCTGCCACCCAAAAGACTGTTACAGGGAGCAGAGACTCATTCGGTCTGTAATGTAACCTTACTTATATAGCCTGTAATGGTTTTCTAGTCACATTCACTGCACTTTCACCAGAAATTCTGGCTGAATACAATGGTGTTGGGAGGGTAATTCATATTCAACATGTTCATTTTTCCACTGTGCGGATGGATAACCTACATGGATGTGAATGACACCTGACAAGCAAGATTTCTAATCCCTTTACTTCACAGCATGCAGAGCACAGCTGATTATGGAGAATATATTTTCACTGTATAATATATTAATATAATGTATTTGTACTGCAGAATATATTTGTAATATAGAATATATTTGTACTAAAAAATATAGTTACTGTGGAAAATAGAGGTACTGTAGAATATATTTGTACTATAGAATATAGAGGTACTGTAGAATATAGAGGTACTGTAGAATATAGAGGTTGTAACGATCGTCACCTGGTGACGAGGAAGCGGACCAAAACGCAGCTGGGAGCGAACACATGTTTATTGAACACACTGGAATTAAACATGTACACAAAATCAAGAAAAATGTCGATACGTTACGTGCTCAAAACAAAGAGACAACACCCCACAAACAGCGTGGGGAAAACAGCAACATAAATGTGATCCCAATCAGAGACAATTAGCGACAGCTGTCTCTGATTGGGAATCGACAGAACCCAACATAGAATTTCCCACCTAGAGCCTACACAAGGCTAAAACGTAAACAAAACCCAAACCAAGGAAAAATACCTAACATGACACGCCCTGACCCAATATACCCGAGTTCACCTGGTCAGGGCGTGACAGAACCCCCCCCCCCAACGGTGCGTACTCCCGGCGCACCAAACTTAAGTCTATTAGGGGGGGACCCGGGTGGGCGCCTCACCCTCGGTGGAGGCTCTGGCCCCGGGCGTGTTCTTTCCCCCGCCTTCACCTTAACCCTACCCCTCTGGCCCGGACTGGACCACTGTGGAGCGGCATGCTCAGGCTCCGGAGCGGAGCCGTCGACCGGAACAGGATTGGGCACCGGTGGACCGGAACCGGGCCGTGCCGGACTGTGGACACACACCGTGGGCTTGGTGCGGGGAACAGGAACGGGCCGGACAGGACTGTGGACACTCACCGTGGGCTTAGTGCGGGGAACAGGGATGGGCCGGACAGGACTGGGGACACGCACCACTAACCTGGTGCGGGGAGCAGGGATGGGCCGGACAGGACTGGGGACACGCACCACTAACCTGGTGCGGGGAGCAGGGACGGGCCAGACAGGAATGGGGACACGCACCACTAACCTGGTGCGGGGAGCAGGGACGGGCCGGACAGGACTGGGGACACGCACCACTAACCTGGTGCGGGGAGCAGGGACGGGCCGGACAGGACTGGGGACACGCACCACTAACCTGGTGCGGGGAGCAGGGACGGGCCGGACAGGACTGGGGACACGCACCACTAACCTGGTGCGGGGAGCAGGGACGGGCCGGACAGGACTGGGCACACGCACCACTAACCTGGTGCGGGGAGCAGGAACGGACCGGACAGGACTGGGGACACGCACCACTAACCTGGTGCGGGGAGCAGGGACGGGCCGGACAGGACTGGGGACACGCACCACTAACCTGGTGCGGGGAGCAGGGACGGGCCGGACAGGACTGTGAACATGTACTGGTGACCTGAAGCGTGGAGCCGGTTTAGCCACTCGTCCTGGCTGGATGCCCATCCTAGCACGGCATGTGCTGGGCATGTCCACCGGACGCACCGGGCTGTGCGGGCGCACTGGCGACACAGCGCGCAACTCCGCATACCATGGCTTGGTGCGGGGAGCAGGGACGGGCCGCGCAGGACTGTGGACACGCACCGTGGGCTTGGTGCGGGGAACAGGAACGGGCCAGACAGGACTGTGAACACGCACTGGTGAACTGAAGCGTGGAGCCGGTTTAGCCACTCGTCCTGCCTGGATGCCCATCCTAGCACGGCATGTGCTGGGCATGTCCACCGGACGCACCGGGCTGTGCAGGCGCACTGGCGACACAGCGTGCAACTCCGCATACCATGGCTCCTCCTCCAGATCTTCCCTCTGCAGGTCCTCAATCAACTGCCTCATCTTCGTCTCCTCCTCCGCCGTCATCCCCCACGAGAGCAGTGGTCTGGGCTCTTCCTCTGCCCTTCCGGACCACCCCATTAGCCCCCCCAAAAAAAATTCTTGGGGGTGTTTTCCGGGCCTCCTCGACCGCCGCCTGCGACTCCTTCTACCGGCTGGCTTTTCCTCCTCGACCTGGGAATCCTTCCGCCAGGGTCCTTTCCCCGACATGATCTCCTCCCAGGTCCAGAACTCCTTCCCCTCGCGAGCCCATCTCTCGCGCTCCTTTTCCTCCCGCTGCTTGGTCCTGGTTTGGTGGGGTGTTCTGTAACGTTCGTCGCCTGGTGACGAGGAAGCGGACCAAAACGCAGCTCAGTGGTGCGTGTCCACAGTCCTGTCCGGCCCATCCCGGCTCCCCGCACCAAGCCAGTGGTGCGTGTCCCCAGGCCAGTCCGGCCCGTCCCTGCTCCCCGCACCAGGTTGGTGGTGCGTGTCCCCGGTCCTGTCCGGCCCGTCCCTGTTCCCCGCACCAGGCCCACGGCGCGTGTCCACAGTCCAGCACGGCCTGTGTCCGGTCCACCGGTGACCAGTCCTGTTCCGGTCGGCGGCTCCGCTCCGGAGCCTGAGCATGCCGCTCCACCGTGGTCCAGTCCGGGCCAGAGGGGTAGGGCTAGCGTGGAGGCAGGGGGAGAAACACGCCCGGGGCCAGAGCCTCCACCGAGGGTGAGGCGCCCACCCGGGTCCCCCCCTAATAGACTTTAGGTTGGTGCGCCGGGAGTACGCACCGTTGGAGGGGGGGGTACTGTCACGCCCTGACCAGGTGAACTCTGCTATTTTGGTCAGGGTGTGGCATTTCTATGGTTTATTTTCTATGTTTTGTTATAGCCTTTCTTTGTGGTTTATTTCTATGTTGGGCTCGGGGGTGATTTCCAATCAGACAGCTGTCGCTAGTTATGTCTGATTGGGAATCACATTTAAGTTCCTTTTCCCCCACGATGTTTGTGGGTTGTTGTCTCTTTGTTTGAGCAAGTAACGTATCGGTATTTTTCTTGAATTTTGTGTACATGTTTAATTCCATGGTGGTGAATAAACATGTGTTCGCTCCCAGCTGCGTTTTGGTCCGCTTCCTCGTCACCAGGCGACGAACGTTACAGAGGTACTATAGAATATATTTGTATTATAGAATATATTTGTACTATAGAATATAGATGCACTATATAATATATTTCTGCTATAGAATATAGAGGTGCTGTAGAATATAGAGGCTCTGTGGAATATAGATGTACTATAGAATATATTTGTACTATAGAATATATTTGTACTATAGAATATAGATGTACTATATAATATATTTCTGCTATAGAATATAGAGGTACTGTAGAATATAGAGGTTCTGTGGAATATAGATGTACTTTACAATATAGAGGGACAATAGAATATATGTGTACTATATAATACAGAGGTACTATAGAATATATTTGTAATATAAAATACAGAGGTACTACAGAATACCAATTCAGTTAAGCCAGAGTACATCCTGTCTTGGGGTGTGAAGAGTCTACCTCATACAGAGAAACACACTCAGTCAGTCTAATAAGTTATTACCCATCATAAAACACATATTTTTAGATGATTCCTCTGAATTGCATTAACTCTGGTGGAAAATGGACAAAATAATTGAATTTCCTTATTCCGCCTTGTGGACCTATAGAGTCGAACGCTGTGAGGTACTTAACGCCCAGGGAACAAAACTAAATGAATAAAGAACACCATTTCCCTCGCACGTGTTTGATATCACTTGTCTACCTATTGAATAATGGACCTCCCTGTTCTTGTCATGGCAGCTTGGCCCAATCTGTGATACCAGACACCATATGGGCAGGAAGTTGAGGGAATATTCATAACTCTTCTACACAACCTGCTCCATAAATCTCCTCTTTCTTCTCCTATCCTCACCACAGACAACCAATCACATGAGAGCTGAGAGAGAGAGAGAAAGAGAGAGCAGTGCATGTCGTACTGTAGTCTGGAGTGGCGTAGCATTACTCTTCCAGGGGTTGCCTCAGCTGGGTTCTCTTTAGTAAGTCAGGGGTCGTGGAGCTCAGTCTGTGATATCACAGCAAAAGCTTCCTCTCTCTCTATCTCTCCACCAGCCCTGGCTGGTCTCATAGACTAGACATAACATAGTAAAAGAAAAACACTTTTTGTGTTATTACATACAGCCGGGAATAACTATTGGATATCAGAGCGGCGGTAACTCACCAACACTACCAGCATTATGACCAGGAATGCGACTTTCCCGAAGTGGATGCTTTGTTCGCACCCCTCAGGGCAATTGAACTGATTTCAGAAGCCGACCCAAAACAACGGCGGCGGAGGAGAGGTACTCGGAGTGGTACTCGGAGAGGTACTCGGAGAGGTACTCGGAGTGGTACTCGGAGTGGTACTCCGAGTATATACTGTAACTCGCTAATGTTCAGTCTCTGGATAATAAAGTTGACGAGCTCAGGGCGAGGGTTTCTTTCCAGATAGACATCAGGGATTGTAAAATACTTTGTTTCAAGGAAAACTCTCTCGGGATATACTGTCTGAGTCGGCCCAACCAGTTGGGTTGGACCGACAGGAATAAATAGACAGGAATAAATATCTCTCCGGGAAGAAGAAATGCGGGGGTGTATGTTTCATGATTAACGACTCATTGTGTAATTATGATTAACAACTCATTGTGTAATTGTGATAACATACAAGTCCTTTTGTTCACACAATCTAGAATACCTTACAATGAAATGCCGGCCGTATTATCTCCCAAGATAATTTTCTTTGGTCATAGTCACGGCCGTGTATATCCCCCCTCAAGCCGATACTACGACGGCCCTCAAAGAACTTCACTGGGCTTTATGCAAACTGGAAACCACATACAGTGGGGGAAATCCCCTGCTGATTGCTGATTTTGTACGTTTGCCCACTGACAAAGAAAGGATCAGTCTATAATTTTAATGGTAGGTTTATTTGAACAGTGAGAGACAGAAAAACAACAAAAATATCCAGAAAAATGCATGTCAGAAATGTTATAAATTGATTTGCATTTTACTGAGGGAAATAAGTATTTGACCCCCTCTCAATCAGAAAGATTTCTGGCTCCCAGGTGTCTTTTATACAGGTAACGAGCTGAGATTAGGAGCACACTCTTAAAGGGAGTGCTCCTAACCACAGCTCGTTACCTGTAAAAAAGACAATCAATCAATCAGATTCCAAACTCTCCACCATGGCCAAGACCAAAGAGCTCTCCAAGGATGTCAGGGACAAGATTGTAGACCTACACAAGGCTGGAATGGGCTACAAGACCATCTCCAAGCAGCTTGGTGAGAAGGTGACAACATTTGGTGCGATTATTTGCAAATGGAAGAAACACAAAGGAACTGTCAATCTCCCTCGGCCTGGGGCTCCATGCAAGATCTCACCTCGTGGAGTTGCAATGATCACGAGAACGGTGAGGAATCAGCCCAGAACTACACGGGAGGATCTTGTCAATGATCTCAAGGCAGCTGGGACCATATTCACCAAGAAAACAATTGGTAACACACTACGCCATGAAGGACTGAAATCCTGCAGCGCCCGCAAGGTCCCCCTGCTCAAGAATACATATACATGCCCGTCTGAAGTTTGCCAATGAACATCTGAATGACTCAGAGGACAACTGGTGAAAGTGTTGTGGTCAGATGAGACCAAAATGGAGCTCTTTGACATCAACTCAACTTGCCGTGTTTGGAGGAGGAGGAATGCTGGCTATGACCCCAAGAACACCATCTCCACCGTCAAACATGGAGGTGGAAACATTATGCTTTGGGGGTGTTTTTCTGCTAAGGGGACAGGACAACTTCACCACATCATTTGACGGGGCCATGTACTGTCAAATCTTGGGTGAGAAACTCCTTCCCTCAGCCAGGGCATTGAAAATGGGTCGTGGATGGGCATTCCAGCATGACAATGACCCAAAACACACGGCCAAGGCAACAAAGGAGTGGCTCAAGAAGAAGCACATTAAGGTCCTGGAGTGGCCTAGCCAGTCTCCAGACCTTAATCCCATTGAAAATCTATGGAGGGAGCTGAAGGTTTGAGTTGCCAAACGTCAGCCTCGAAACCTTAATGACTTGTAGAAGATCTGCAAAGAGGAGTGGGACAAAATCCCTCCTGAGATGTGTGCAAACCTGGTGGCCAACTACAAGAAACGTCTGACCTCTGTGATTGCCAACAAGGGTTTTGCCACCAAGTACTAAGTCATGTTTTGCAGAGGGGTCAAATACTTATTTCCCTCATTAAAATATAAATCAATTTATAACATTATTGACATGCGTTTTTCTGGATTTTTTTGTTGTTATTCTGTCTCTCACTGTTCAAATAAATAACCTACCATTAAAATTATAGACTGATCCTTTCTTTGTCAGTGGACGAACGTACAAAATTAGCATGGGATCAAATACTTTTTTCCCCCACTGTATCCTGAGGCAGCATTTATTGTAGCTGGAAATTTTAACAAAGCAAATCTGTGGAAAAGTCTGCCGAAGTTCTATCAACATACTGACTGTAGTACTCGCGCTACTAAAACACTGGACTACTGTTTCTCCAACTTCCACGATTCCTACAAGGCCCTCTCACGCCCTCCTTTTGTGCAAATCTGATCACGACTCCATTTTGCTCCTCCCTTCCTATAGGCAGAAACTCAATCAAGAAGTACCCACGTCAAGGACTATTCAATGCTGGTCTGACCAATTAGAATCCACGCTTCAAGATTATTATGAGCACACGGACTGGGATATGTTCTGGGTAGCTTCAGAGAATGATATTGACAAATATACTGATACAGTATATTATCAGGAAGTGTATAGGAGATGTTGTACCCACTGTGACTATTAAAACCTACCCTAAACAGAAACCGTGGATAGATGGCAGCATTCATGCATAACTGAAAGCATGAACCACCGCATTTAACCATGGCAAGGTGACTGGGAATATGGCAGAATACAAACAGTGTAGTTATTCCCTCTGCAAAGCAATCAAACAGGCAACTTGTCAGTATAGAGACAAGGAGGAGTCGCAATTCAACGGCTCAGACATGAGACAATCACAGACTACAAAAGGAAAACCAGCCACGTCGTGAACACTGACGTCTTGCTTCCAGACAAGCTAAATACCTCCTTCGCCCACTTTGAGGATAACACAGTGCTACCAACGTGGCCTGCTACCAAGAACTGTGGGCTCAACTTCTCCATGGCCGACGTGAGTAAGACATTTAAACGTGTTAACCGTTGCAAGCCTGCCAGCCCAGACGGCATCCCTAGCCGCATCTTCAAAGCATGCACAAACCAGCTGGCTGTTGTGTTTATGGACATATTCAATCTCTTCCTATCCCAGTCTGCTTCAAGATGGCCACCTTTGCTCCTGTACTCAAAAAAGCAAAGGTAACTGAGCTAAATGGATATCGCCAAGTAGCACTCACTTCTGTCATCATGACGTGCTTTGAGAGACTTGTCAAGGATCATATCACCTCTACCTTACCTGTCACCCTAGACCCACTTCAATTTGCTTACCGCCCCAATAGATCCACACACGACACAATAGCCATCACACTGCACACTGCCCTATCTCATCTGGACAAGAGGAAAACCTATGTAAGAATGCTGTTCATTGACTATAGCTCAGCACTCAACACCATAGTACCCTCCAAGCTCATAATTAAGCTCGAGGCCCTGGGTCTGAACTCCACCCTATGCAAATGAGTCCTGGACTTACTGACGGCCGCCCGCAGTTGGTGAAGGTTGGAATAAACACCACCACTTTGCTGATCCTCAACACTGGGGCCCCACAAAGGTGCGTGCTCAGCCCCCTCCTGTACTCCCTGTTCACCCATGACTGCGTTACCAAGCACACCTCCAACTTAATCATCAAGTTTGCAGACAGCACAACAGTAGTAGGCCTGATTACCAACAATGACGAGACAGCCTACAGGGAGGAGGTGAGGGCTCTGGGAGTGTGGTGCCAGGAAAATAACCTCTCAGTCAACATCAACAAAACAAAGGAGATGATAGTGGACTTCAGTGTGGTGAAGAAGGTGCAACAGCGCCTCTTCAACCTCAGGAGGCTGAAGAAATGTGTCTTGGCACCTAAAACCCTCACAAACTTTTACAGATGCACAATTGAGAGTGTCCTGTCGGGCTGTATCGCCGCCTGGTATGGCAACTGCACCGCCCACAACCGCATGGCTCTTCAGAGGGTGGTGCGGTCTGCCCAACACATCACCGGGGCAAACTACCTGCACTCCAGGACACCTACAGCACCCAATGTCACAGGAAGGCCAAAAACATCATCAAGGACAACAACCACACAAGCCACCACCTGTTCTCCCCACTATCATCCAGAAGGCAGGTAGCAGTTAATTCACTGTTCCTAGGCCGTCATTGAAAATAAAAATGTGTTCTTAACTGACTTGCCGAGTTAAATAAAGATAAAAAAATAAATGTAAAAAAAAGGTGAAGTCACTACAGGTGCATCAAAGCTGAGACCGAGAGACTGCAAAACAGCTTCTATCTCAATAGCCATCACTAGCACATAGAGGCTGCTGCCTATATATAAACTTGAAATCACTAGCCACTTTAATAAATGGAACACCAGTCACTGTAATGTTTACATATCTTGCATTATTCATCTCATATGTATATCCTGTAATCTATACTATTCTACTGTATCTTAGTCTATGCCGCCCTGATATTCCTCGTCCATATATTTATATATTCTTAATTCAATTCCTTTACTTAGATTTGTGCGTATTGGGTATATGTTGTGAAATTGTTAGGTATTACTTGTTAGATATTACTGCAATGTTGGAGCCAGAAACACAAGCATTTCGCAACACCCGCGATGACATCTGCTAAACACGTGTATGTGACCAATAACATTTTATTTTGTTTTATTTGCAGCAAGACAATGATGTAAAACACACAATCAAATGGAAATGGTTAAACATGAAAATGGTTAATCAAATGAAAATGTTTAAAAATGAAAATGGTTAAACATGAAAATGGTTAACAATGGTTAAAGAGCAGCAAATTTGTAGTTGTCAAATGGCCTAGTCAAAGTCCAGACCTAATCCTAATTGAGAAGTGGTGGTAGAACTTAAAATGAACAGTTCATGCTTGAAAACCCACAAATGTCACTGAGTTAAAGCAGTTCTGCATGCAAGAGTGGGACAAAATTCCTCCACAGCGATGTGAGAGACTGATCAACAACTACAGGAAGCATTTGTTTGCAGTCACTGATGCTAGAGGTAGCACAACAAGTTATTTAGTGCAAGGGGGCAATTACTTTTTCACAGAGGGGAATTGGGTGCCTAACTTTGCCTAACTTTGTTAATTTAATAAATACAATCAGTATATAAACTCAGGTTCTGCTTATCTAATATTATGTTTTGGTTGAAGATCTGACAACCTTAAGTAACCTTCTGTCTTATGTAACCATGCAAAACGTAACATACAGTGCTGGGGAAAAGTATTTGCCCCCTTTCTGATATTCAAAATGTTTGCATATTTTTGATGCTGAATGTAAAAACTATAGGAGGGTGGTTGGTCTGGGTGGATGGGTAGGCGTATAATGTGAATGTCTAGCAATCTCATCACGGACAACTTTAGCATTTAAGCTAATTTGCAACTACTTGCCACTTTTTAACTACTTACCATGTTAGCTAACCCTTTCCTTAACCATAACCTTAATCCTTTATTAACCTAACTTCTAACTTTCACCCTAACCTTTACCTAAACTTAACCCTAACCTTAACCCCTAACTCTAACCCCTAACTCTAACCCCTAGCCTGACTAACGTTAGCCACCTAGCTAATGTTAGTATTAGCCACCTAGCTAACGTTAACCACAACAAATTGTCATTCGTAACATATCAAGCGTATTGCAAATTCATAACAAATTGTACAAATTGCAATTTGTAGCATATCATATGAATTACAACATATCATATGAATTGTAATATGCAACATCTTAATAATTGTAATTTGTAATTTGTAACATATCATATGAAATGGATGATCTACAAATGAATACCACACCAAGCGTAACATATCATAGTGATTTGACTGGCTCTGATTTGTATGTTATGTCAACACCTGAGTCCAGGACGACCAGCCAGCCAGGTAGCGGTACAGTCTGCTTCTCATTACCATTCACTGTACTTTGGTGGAGTCGTAATATCCTCAATTGTTTTTCCAACAGTCTCTACAGGCTCACTTCAATCTCTGACTCCCTCCGTAGAGTTCTACGTTTGGGGTTAGTTATGGAGGCTGTCTCAGCAGGATGGGGGAAGAGTGAGAGCAGTAATTTGTTGGGTTCTTGTCTGTGGTGCAGATCATGCATACTGACTTCCCTGAGAATGATGAGGAAGATCTGAATACCATGCAGGGCCTTATGGAGGGGGTTGGGATGAGGAGGATCTGAATACCATGCAGGACCTTATGGAGGGGGTTGGGATGAGGAGGATCTGAATACCATGCAGGACCTTATGGAGGGGGTTGGGATGAGGAGGATCTGAATACCATGCAGGACCTTATGGAGGGGGTTGGGATGAGGGGGATCTGAATAACATGCAGGGCTTTATGGAGGGGGTTGGGATGAGGAGGATATGAATACCATGCAGGACCTTATGGAGGGGGTTGGGATGAGGGGGATCTGAATAACATGCAGGGCCTTATGGAGTGGGTTGGGATGAGGGGGATCTGAATACCATGCAGGACCTTATGGAGGGGGTTGGGATGAGGGGGATCTGAATACCATGCAGGACCTTATGGAGGGGGTTGGGATGAGGGGGATCTGAATACCATGCAGGGCCTTATGGAGGGGGTTGGGATGAGGGGGATCTGAATAACATGCAGGGCTTTATGGAGGGGGTTGGGATGAAGGGGATCTGAATACCATGAAGGGCCTTATGGAGGGGGATGCCGTCTGTCCCGAGGAGGGAGGACATTGAGTGGGTGACACCTCCGTAATCTGTCATCCACCCTACATCTTCACCATATCAAAGCTGATATAAATGGGCTCAGGACAACACTAGCCCAGGGGTACTCAACTCTTACCCTATGAGGTCCGGATCCTGCTGGTTTTCTGTTATACCTGATAATGAATTGCACCCATCTGGTGTGCCAGGCCTAAATCAGTCCCTGATTAGAAGGGAACAATGAGAACAAGCACTGGAACAGGCTTCGAGGTCCAGAGTTGAGTTTGAGGGCTCTAGTCTATATCAAGGGGACTCTATAATCACGAGCTCAACGGATTACAAGACCGTTGAATAAGTCTACAGTATTTAGTCATGTTGTCACATGGGCTAGCAATGTGATGCCGTGTTCAGTGATTTTATATACATATTGGGTTGTTCCATCGGAATCGCATGCTAAGTTAATGATGTGTTCTCTAGCAATGCATTTTATTGACATTGCCTCGAAGTGTGTTCTGCTGTGCAAGTTTAAATGGATTGAACTTGCTCTGAAAAGGTGTGAGCTAAAGCGATACAGTCTCCAAATGTACTAATTTAGAGGTAATAAGGGGTGATCATGAAGTCTACCAATAAAGTCCATCAAAGACCAGCTGTTGAGAGACATCCAATGACATTGGACTGACATACTAACTAAATCAGGACAACACTTTAACAAATGGATCACTAGTCACTTTAAACAATGCCACTTTAATAATGTTTATGTATCTTACATTACTCATATCATATGTATATACTGTATTTTATACCATCTAGTTGCACCTTGCCTATGTCGCTCGGCCATCACTCATCCATATATTTATATGTACATATTCTCATTCACCCATTTTAGATTTGTGTGTATTATTGAGTTGTTGGGGAATTGTTAGATTACATGTTAGATATTAATGCGGTGTCGGAACCAGAAGCACAAGCATTTCGCTACACTCGCATTAACATCTGCTAACCATGTGCATGTGACCAATAACATTTGATTTGATTTGTTTGGAATTGGCTGAAGTTGTGCCAACTCCAATTGCAGCATATCTATAAACATTTGATCCATTCCACACTGATCTCATCACATTCATGGATAAAATTACTATTTTCAAATGGGATATACTATTTTTGAATGGGATGGGGGCTGTAATTCGGTATGCGTGGCTGTGCAGCTGCAGAGCTTGTGCTTGGCTATGGGATGATTGGTCCGTCTGCACATAGCACACAGCCAGGAGATAAATGGCCTTATTACACTAGGGGAGGTCACTGGCCTCCATTTCACCAGGAGGCAAAGATAGCTGGGATTTCACACTGGGTCTACTTTCCCACCAGAGTTACAGATTACAATTCAGACACAAAATATTCTGCCTCAAACCTTTTTCCAAATTACAATTCAGACACACACTGGAGATATTCTGCCTCAACCCTATTACAGATTACAATTCAAACACTGGAGATATTCTGCCTCAAGCCTTTTACAGATTATAATTCAGACACTGGAGATATTCTGCCCATGCTTTTACAGATTACAATTCAGACACTGGAGATATTCTGCCTCAACCCTATTACAGATTACAATTCAGACACTGGAGATATTCTGCCTCAAGCCTTTTACAGATTACAATTCAAACACTGGAGATATTCTGCCTCAACCCTATTACAGATTACAATTCAGACACTGGAGATATTCTGCCTCAAGCCTTTTACAGATTACAATTCAGACACTGGAGATATTCTGCCCATGCTTTTACAGATTACAATTCAGACACTGGAGATGTTCTGCCTCAACCCTATTACAGATTACAATTCAGACACTGGAGATATTCTGCCTCAAGCCTTTTACAGATTACAATTCAGACACTGGAGATATTCTGCCTCAAGCCTTTTACAGATTACAATTCAGACACTGGAGATATTCTGCCCATGCTTTTACAGATTACCATTCAAACACTGGAGATATTCTGCCTCAAGCCTTTTACAGATTACAATTCAGACACTGGAGATATTCTGCCCATGCTTTTACAGATTACAATTCAGACACTGGAGATATTCTGCCTCAAGCCTTTTACAGATTACAATTCAGACACTGGAGATATTCTGCCCATGCTTTTACAGATTACAATTCAAACACTGGAGATATTCTGCCCATGCTTTTACAGATTACAATTCAGACACTGGAGATATTCTGCCCATGCTTTTACAGATTACAATTCAGACACTGGAGATATTCTGCCCATGCTTTTACAGATTACAATTCAAACACTGGAGATATTCTGCCTCAACCCTATTACAGATTACAATTCAGACACTGGAGATATTCTGCCTCAAGCCTTTTACAGATTACAAATGAAACACTGGAGATATTCTGCCTCAATGGGTTTTCCCTTTCTTTTTTTCTCCTTTGACCCTGACGATGGTCCCAATTTAATGAGGATTGGTATGTGTACTTGTTCTTATAAAATGAATATCTTAATCTCAAAATCCCCATATTCCTGCCTGCTTCTTCATTAGTATTAAATCCACTATGGTATACCAGATGTTGCAACATACAGACACCAAATTGGAATAGCTGGGAGCCTCTCTCATGCAGAGGCAGAATAGTGAGGAGATTGTCTGTCTAAAAACCCATCCTTCATGTAAAGAATGTTTTAAAGGTGCGTGAAATGAGAGTCTGGCCGGGGAGAAAATAGTCACTTTAGAAGGAGCTGCTCATCCATCGCTCAGTGTGAGCACGCGCTGCACAATCTAAGAGCTTGGTCAATGTTATTAAAGTCAGGAATCCTGTGCATTAATGATCTCCTATGGATGGTAGGAGAGTGTGTACACAACAGGGAGCAGGATCGACAGCAGAGAGATGCGAGTCGAGGAATTAGTGAGAGACAAGGAGAGAGAGAGGGTGAGATAATGAGAGAAAGAACGATGGAGCAGTGGCGGGCTGGCGAGCAGGAGAGGAGGAATCATTAAATGGATGGTGGTGGTGGTGAGGAGCGAGGCTGGCTCTTTGAAGACAGGCGCACGCCGCTAAGCAGGAGCCCTGAGAGCTAACAACGCTGATGGGCTGCAGGGAGCGTCTCCCAGCCTTCTCACGGATGGATCGGAACAGCAGCACAAAGATTAGAGGTTCCCTTAATCCGACAAAGGGGATTAAACGCTGACAGAGGACAAGAGGAGGGAGAGGAAGGCTCCTGTGGAGGGGTAGATGAATTATTAACACCTCTCCTCAGACTAGTGATCTGGGTCTTTAACCCAAAATCACAGACCGATGCTCCAGACATATGCTGGGGTGTTCAGATGAGCCTTATCTGTCATCACACAACCCCCTGGACTTTGAGAGAGGGATCGAAGATACACCTTACCTCCTCCTCTCCATCCCTCAGTTTGGCTTAAACACTTTCGTACTGTACATCCTGATAGTGTCCCATCTGGAAATGCACACCCTGTGAAACTTAACACACACTGGCGGACCATAGTCTGCACACACACACGCACGTGGGCACACACACACACACACACACACATGCACACGCTGGCAGACCACAGTCTGCACTCTCACATACACACAGCCCCATATCAGCACAAAAAGTTGTTTAAAGGGATATCTCTGACATGGCACGATACCTACTCCAGATCATCAATTAAGTGTTTAATATTTTCAGGTCAACTTCCTCTGAATGAGACCTCAATAGCCAGTGTGAGCGAAGACTCATCTCCAGGGAGACAAAAAAAAAACACAAAAACAATAAACACAAAAGTGCAGGGAGATATTTCAAGCCAAACTTAAAAGCTTGGAGGATCAAATCAAATGTTAAATTAAGAAATAATACATCAAAAAAACACAATGAATTAGCAAAAAGACATCTTGCTACCACCCAAACGTGTTCTCTGTCTTGTGGCAAGGGCAACATGGGATGGTGGTGACGGGAAATGACATGTTTTCACCACTGTCCCACCCAAGATGATCTCACATTGGCGCCCGTTGACCTCTCATTCAGCTCAACAAACACAGAGTATGACGGATGAACCAAAGACCTCAAACCCAGACCACCAAGCCAAAGCGTCAAACATCCCAGTGTGTCATCACTTACCCCCCTTGTTCCATCTGCCTTTAGTCCTTGCCTGGTGGCTGAGCTCAGGACCGCCAACCAGCACCAAGAGAAACAAAACAAGTTCAAAAATTGAGAAAAATCCAAACTTTGCCATGGAAAACATGTCCAAGAGTTTCTCTTCGACCGAGTCCACTTTCACATGGCTGTGTTTCCCTCTGGTGCGACGCGGATGTGGCGCATGGTAACCCACGCGTTGGCTGTCATCAGTCAGTCAGGCAGGTATCAGCAGTGGGTCTCTGGCTCTGCCATGCTGCTAGAGGCTGCTGAGGGCTGTGTGATAGCTGCTCTTCACTGGTCCTGGGGCTCTGGGCTGAGCCACATGTCTCCCCTCCTGGACGCCCCTGGCTCACCAGAGCGCACGGAGCCAGACGGAACACAAGCTACACCACGGCTCTGCTCAGCACCGTGCTCCACTGCTCTGCTCTCACTAACACACACTCTCTCTCACTATTGCCACCGCTGTCGACTCTGACGCTGTCTCTGCTGCTGCTGCCTCTACTGCCTCTGCTGCTGCTGCCTCTGCTGCTGCTGCCTCTGCTGATGCTGCCTCTGCTGCTGCTGCCTCTGCTGCTTCTGCTGCTGAATGACTTCCTGCCCTCCTCACTCTGGGTTGCTGAGGGAATACGTCTCTCAGCACTCTGGCTCTGAACCCCACACAGCACAGCCGAGTTGAGGAGAAGAGGGAATGCAACCCACAGTCTGCCCTCTGGAGAGGAGTTTACAGGGTGGGTGTCTGCTCGTTAGAAATAACACAAACAAGCAGGCGAGAGGAGTGAGGGGAGTGTGGGGGAGAGGAACGAGAGAACAGGAGAGGAGAGAGAAGAGAAGTCATCTCTGTGACTCCCTGATCCTAATAGCCACGGCAGCCATACAACTGCTCTTTAAAGAGCAATAAGGTTTTCACATGGAGCTGCTCGCATCTCACATCTGCCTGGCCAAGGTGAGCTGGAACAGGCTTTATTGGCGGAGTTGCACGAGGAGGAGGAGGAGAAGGAGGAAGAGGAAAGGAAGGGGGGATGAGAAGAGATCTGGTGGAAGTGCCTTTACATGGTCCCATCTCTCTCTCTCTCTCTCTCTCTCTCTCTCTCTCTCTCTCTCTCTCTCTCTCTCTCTCTCTCTCTCTCTCTCCTCTCTCTCTCTCTCTCTCTCTCTCTCGTGCATTGCGGGAAGCTCCACGAGTGCTCATGAGTTTCTCATGTTTTAATCAGCGGTAGAAGAGTGTGGGGTGACAGCCCCATGGGCTTTTAGCTGTGTCACTTCTCCCCTGCTGCCTGCCCACAGTATTGGTCAGAAAGCCCTGTGGGCGAACTTTGCTTTTTAATGCTTTTACACACATCCACATTTTACACACATGGAGAAATGTCTTGAAATGTGCCAGTGTGGTGATTGCTAGTTTGGACAACTTCACTGGTCCCTTCTATCATTTATGGTGTCATAACGTAACATGAATCAGAAATAAAGTTACATAATTGTTAAAAAGCCTTTATTTTAAAAGTGTGTTTATAGTGTGATGTTCCATTTTTACTTTAAACACATAAACGCAAAAAGCCAATTTGAAATGGAAAATATCAGTCCTGGACCAAAGCACTCCATGTTGCCTAGAATGTGACCCTTTAGATCAGGCCTCCCATACTCACTCCTGGGTTTTTTGGTTTTGGTTTTTGCCCTAGCACTAAACAGCTGGTTCAAATGTCCAAATATCTGATTAAAATATCATTCTAGCTTTGATTATTTTAGTCAGCAGTGTAGGGGGGCCCAGGACCAAGTTTGGGAAATCCTGCTTTAGATAATAAAGTCTATGATATGGCTTTGCCTTTACAATTACAATAACTAGCGTTTGCAAATTAATTTATTGCAGCTGACAACTGTTTCTCACAACAGTCAGTCAGACTTTCCTAACAAAGCTGCAAGGTCGTAACAAACCAAGTTCATAAAGCATGTACTTCAGGAGGGGGAAGCACGAGTAGTCTGTCTCGAACACACACCCTGGCTTTAATGTCCTCATTACAGCTTCTGAAGGAATCCATGATTAAGTGCATAATTTTTTTATACACAGTGCAAATTAATATCCTGAATCCACACAATATTCAGACTCTACCTCCCATCCCCCTCCTCCTTCTCCTTCTCCCCCTCCCCTCTACCCTCCCCTCCCCTCCTCCTTCTCCCCCATCCCCTCCCCCTCCTCTTCCTTCTCCCCCCAACCCCCGTCCTCTTCTTACTCCTCCACTCCTTCTCTCCGTACTCCCACTACTCCCCCACCCCCTCTCCCCCACTCCCCCCACCCCCTCTCCCCCGTCCTCTTCTTACTCCCCCTTCCCCTCTCCCCCTACTCCCCCTACTCCCCCCACCCCCTCTTCCCCTACTCCACCCAACCTCCACCCCCCCTCCCTCTACTCCCACTACTCCCCCCACCCCCCCACCCCATCTCCCCCTACTCCCCCTACTCCCCCCACCCCATCTCCCCCTACTCCCCCCACCCCATCTCCCCCTACTCCCCCCTCTCCCCCTACTCCCCCCACCCCATCTCCCCCTACTCCCCCTACTCCCCCCTCTCCCCCTACTCCCCCACCCCATCTCCCCCTACTCCCCCCCCTCCCCCTACTCCCCCCAACCCATCTCCCCCTACTCCCCCCTCTCCCCCTACCTCCTCTCCCTTGCTTAACAACCTGAATCGGTACCCGGCACTATAATCATGCTTTTTGCAAATGAGAACAGAGATGTGCATATATCTGGTAGAAACCAGCAGGAGCATCTGTTAACAGTCCACATTTGCGATGACAGATAAACAAGCATCTTCTCTGTGGGCTATAACACTATTTTCTAGAGTATATAACTCTAATTATGATAAAACAGGCCAATTGAAATGTAAACTAAAGCACACAATCCACCACCACTGGTGTAAGTATAATATGACTGCAGAGGCCCTGCAGTACTCCCTAGTCTCTATATGAAGATCCCAGTTGATAATCCCTGCTGTACTCCCTAGTCTCTATATGAAGATCCCAGTTGATAATCCCTGCAGTACTCCCTAGTCTCTATATAAAGATCCCAGTTGATAATCCCTGCTGTACTCCCTAGTCTCTATATGAAGATCCCAGTTGATAATCCCTGCAGTACTCCCTAGTCTCTATATGAAGATCCCAGTTGGTAATCCCTCCAACACTCCCTAGCCTCTGTATGAAGATCCCAGTTGATAATCCCTGCTGTACTCCCTAGTCTCTATATGAAGATCCCAGTTGATAATCCCTGCTGTACTCCCTAGTCTCTATATGAAGATCCCAGTTGATAATCCCTGCTGTACTCCCTAGTCTCTATATAAAGATCCCAGTTGATAATCCCTGCTGTACTCCCTAGTCTCTATATGAAGATCCCAGTTGATAATCCCTGCTGTACTCCCTAGTCTCTATATAAAGATCCCAGTTGATAATCCCTGCTGTACTCCCTAGTCTCTATATGAAGATCCCAGTTGATAATCCCTGCTGTACTCCCTAGTCTCTATATAAAGATCCCAGTTGATAATCCCTGCTGTACTCCCTAGTCTCTATATGAAGATCCCAGTTGATAATCCCTGCTGTACTCCCTAGTCTCTATATGAAGATCCCAGTTGATAATCCCTGCTGTACTCCCTAGTCTCTATATGAAGATCCCAGTTGATAATCCCTGCAGTACTCCCTAGTCTCTATATAAAGATCCCAGTTGATAATCCCTGCTGTACTCCCTAGTCTCTATATGAAGATCCCAGTTGATAATCCCTGCTGTACTCCCTAGTCTCTATATGAAGATCCCAGTAAGAGTTGTGTTTCATCAGTAGCCTATAGCCTGTCTAATAAGGGATTACTCGTAGATTACACTCTAACTGTATGCATGGAGAGTCAAGAGTGCTGGAGGAGAACTAAGCAGAGTAGCATTGTCTGGGAAGTGCTTTGCCTTGGGCTCCAGTTGGAGTAGCCTTTCCCTGGCTGGCTGCTCTTGCCACCATAGAGATCCTAATGTATTATTATTATTGTTATTTTTATTTTATTTATTATTTTTATTATTAATATTTGTAATTCTATGGTTGCCGCTGACTCAGAGCCTTGGATACAGGTGTAGTACATTGTCACGTTGTATAAATGATTGGAGACAGGCGCAGGAATACGTTATAGGGGGTTTTAATGCCATGAAAAGGCACGGGGACGAAGCCCAAAACAAATACGTATACAAAAACACAGGGATGTAACCCAAACAAAAGAGCGAGGTTAAACCTCTAATAAATACACGGGATGAGACCTGTAATAACAATACACAGGATGAGACCTGTAATAACAATACACAGGACGAGACCCTTAATCACAAGTGCACAATACACGCAGCACGAAAGCCAAAACAATAAAGCGCAGGTACTCACAAGACCAACGGACACGGGAACAATAGCCAACCAAGACAATGGTGAACAGAGGGCAAAAGGCACGTGTACAATTACTTTCAGGGGAAATGGGAACCAGGTGTGCGTAATGAGACAGTTCAGTGACGCCTAGAGACCGGTGACGTAGACTTCCGGAACTGGTGCACAGAATGAGCAGCAGTACCGGGAGGACCCATGACACACATGGGGATGTGTGAAACCTACTCCTCAGCCTAAAGTGTCCGGAAGTGTCCTGAAGTGTCCGCCAGCGAATAGCTAGCTTTTCGCGTGGCACCGACTGGTAAGACGTTTCAGGAGGGCGGTCATGTGTGCTAGCCAGGTCCTGGGTTCAGGAGGAAGTAGTACTCACTAAGCAAGCAGCGTGACGTCCTTTATGCAGGCAGAGGAGAGTGGAGGACTGGGCCAGTCAGTGCTCATAAAGCAGGTGGCAGAGTGGGTTAAATGGTGTGCAGCTTATGGCCACTGTGACAGCCTGTGACAGGACAGCAAGGATGGACCACTTCATATCAAGAGCTGGATGTGGTTGCCTGTGACTGTTGCATGGATCAGTTCCCTTCTCTAACATGGCACGTGTTACTGTAATGACAAGTGGCACAGCTCACAATGGTTTTCGCCCTAGCAAAAGTATTATTGGTGTTTCAGTGCAGCATTCACACCACCCCGTTCCCCGCTACAGTAATATGGTGTATCTGAAAGCAATTTACAATTTCTCAATGTAATCTAAAAAAACAAGGTTCATCTGATATGTGCACATTCATTTCCATTAGAAGCTATAAACTCCCACAATAGAAACATTTCAGGGAGAATTATTAACAATGAGGCATGAAGGAGACGCCTCAAAAATGTTCCTGAACACGAACTTCAGGGAGGGGGGGATAAAAAAGAAATCTACAAATTCACAAAAACAAAAGGTTTTACTGTGAGAAAGAAACAGGGCATGATGTGCTGAGTGCCGACTGGCTCCAGTGTAAAACGAGTTGAGACAAAGGCAGAAATCTAGTGGAGCGTGGCAGGATTTAGCATCAGTATTGTCTTTGTCCACGCTCCCATAGAGCACATTACACTAACTGTACGCAGATGTGTCGACTACAAAATACATTTTGCCCCTTTAATACAGTACTCATAAATGGAAGAGAGAGGGGAGGAGGGAGATTGGAGAAGGGAGGGGAGGAGGGCATCTAGTGGCCTGGCTGTGCAGTGTGTGATAGGATTGCCAAATGTGGCTCATGGAGGGAGGGGAGGCACAGAGTGGGGCTCCGTCTCTCAGCCTGCCACTGCAGAGTGGAGCGGAGAGTAGAGGGGAAGAGGGGACCCCCAGATTGATGCTGGGGAGCCTGTCAGCTTATCACCCCCAGACAAGAGCCCCCTGGATAAATGTGGCCGAGCAGGAGAGGAGCGCAGCTTCAGCTGTGGAGGGGTGCGGGACAGCGATAAGGAAGAAGCTCCGTGGGGCGAGATGGGGGAGTGAGACATGGGGCCCAGGGCTGACAAACCCAGCCAGCAGCCACACTGATTCCAACTTTTTACCGGCTAAACCTTCTTAAAACATTTACACACACAGGCATTCACCATGCTTGGCAGATGTAGGTTAAAGCAGGCAGGACTGTGTGTGTGTGTGTGTGTGTGTGTGTGTGTGTGTGTGTGTGTGTGTGTGTGTGTGTGTGTGTGTGTGTGTGTGTGTGTGTGTGAGAGAGGGAGTCTGAGTGCAACTGTACATGAAACATGCAGAGAGAGAGAGACAGAGAGAGACAGAGAGAGTGGGGGGATCCTCTCTCCATCTTTCTTCAAGAGCAGATCTGAAGCTGGGTCTCTTAAAAACGGACCATAAAATGTGCTTTTTCACTAGAAGTGGCAGAGCGCGCACCATGAATTGATCCCCTGATGGAGATCTGGCAGCCGTTTTCTCCTCTGCTCATCTGCCTGCCCAGATACAGGATAATCTACTCCCTCCCTGCGTTCCTAATCCAGCCATACATCCCCATTCACCATGCCCATTTGTGTCCCAAGACGGACAGGGGTGTAGTTTGGAAGTTCATGTTGGAATATATCTGGCTGTTTGTCTTTTTTTTAAACGACTGTTGTGCGACTGTGAGATGATCATTCCTCCAGCATTGCTACCATCTGGCTTGTGCGACTGTGAAATGATAATTCCTCCAGCATTGCTACCATCTGGCTTGTGCGACTGTGAAATGATAATTCCTCCAGCATTACTACCATCTGGTTTGTGATTAGCATTCCAATTATAATTCATTGCAATCCGAGCTCAGCAACTTTTAACAAAGTAACCACTGGTGGTATGTTGCTGCTATTATTAGTAGCTTGTTTCTTGCATCTCAAGGCCACACATATTAGCATAAACAATTACACCAAAGGTTTTAAAAGTCAGAGAAAATTAGCGTTAAATTGAATGAATGTAGCATAAATCAATATGTTAAGAGTTCTTTCCAATGAAGGCTGTCCAACTGTCCAACTGTCCCACAAATAAACATGGATGAACCACACAGGTCTATTTTAAATTTACCCCCCAAAAATCTGTCTGACATACCGTAGCAACAGTGATTCAAGGTTCAACTGGTACTCTGACCACTGACGGACATGATGACGGGGGACAGATGTGCAGACCTTGTCATGAATGCGACTGGCTGTGTGGATGTTATTGACTGTGTGTGTTGAGAGGTGTGTGACACTTTTCTCAGGTGAATGTTAAGGTAAATAAAGGTGCTACAAACACACCTGCCAAACCACATGTTGTTGTAGGCAGACTTAAAGAGGTATTATTTCCTTCAAACCATATGCTTTGTTTGAAGGACATAAATGAATATATATATATACATGTAATCTAAAAAATGGTTTTGCTTTTATATATATACTGCTCAAAAAAATAAAGGGAACACTTAAACAACACAATGTAATACAAAGTCAATCACACTTCTGTGAAATCAAACTGTCCACTTAGGAAGCAACACTGATTGACAATAAATTTCACATGCTGTTGTGCAAATGGAATAGACAACAGGTGGAAATTATAGGCAATAAGCAAGACACTCCCAATAAAGGAGTGGTTCTGCAGGGGGAGACCAAAGACCACTTCTCAGTTCCTATGCTTCCTGGTTGATGTTTTGGTCACTTTTGAATGCTGGCGGTGCTTTCACTCTAGTGGTAGCATGAGACGGAGTCTACAACCCACACAAGTGGCTCAGGTAGTGCAGCTCATCCAGGATGGCACATCAATGCGAGCTGTGGCAAGAAGGTTTGCTGTGTCTGTCAGCGTAGTGTCCAGAGCATGGAGGCGCTACCAGGAGACAGTACAGTACATCAGGAGACGTCGAGGAGGCCGTAGGAGGGCAACAACCCAGCAGCAGGACCGCTACCCTCCGCCTTTGTGCAAGGAGGAGCAGGAGGAGCACTGCCAGAGCCCTGCAAAATTACCTCCAGCAGGCCACAAATGTGCATGTGTCTGCTCAAACGGTCAGAAACAGACTCCATGAGGGTGGTATGAGGGCCCGACGTCCACAGGTGGGGGTTGTGCTTACAGCCCAACACCGTGCAGGACGTTTGGCATTTGCCAGAGAACACCAAGATTGGCAAATTCGCCACTGGCACCCTGTGCTCTTCACAGATGAAAGCAGGTTCACACTGAGCACATGACAGACGTGACAGAGTCTGGAGACACCGTGGAGAACGTTCTGCTGCCTGCAACATCCTCCAGCATGACCGGTTTGGCGGTGGGTCAGTCATGGTGTGGGGTGGCATTTCTTTGGGGGGCTCCATGTGCTCGCCAGAGGTAGCCTGACTGCCATTAGGTACCGAGATGAGATCCTCAGACCCCTTGTGAGACCATATGCTGGTGCGGTTGGCCCAGGGTTCCTCCTAATGCAAGACAATGCTAGACCTCATGTGGCTGGAGTGTGTCAGCAGTTCCTGCAAGAGGAAGGCATTGATGCTATGGACTGGCCCGCCCGTTCCCCAGACCTGAATCCAATTGAGCACATCTGGAACATCATGTCTCGCTCCATCCACCAACACCATGTTGCACCACAGACTGTCCAGGAGTTGGCGGATGCTTTAGTCCAGGTCTGGGAGGAGATCCCTCAGGAGACCATCCGCCACCTCATCAGGAGCATGCCCAGGCGTTGTAGGGAGGTCATACAGGCACGTGGAGGCCACACACACTACTGAGCCTCATTTTGACTTGTTTTAAGGACATTACATCAAAGTTGGATCAGCCTGTAGTGTGGTTTTCCACTTTAATTTTGAGTGACTCCAAATCCAGACCTCCATGGGTTGATAAATTGGATTTCCATTGATTATTTTTGTGTGATTTTGTTGTCAGCACATTCAAATATGTTAAGAAAAAAGTATTTAATAAGAGGATTTCTTTCATTCAGATCTAGGATGTGTTGTTTAAGTGCTCCCTTTATTTTCTTTAGCAGTGTATATATATATATATATATATATACATTTTTTTAAGAGCTTCATTTGGGATCATTTTACAAACAATTTGCCCAAAAATTGTTATACATACTCATAGCGCCCTTCTCTCCAAATCACACTGCCTACAAAATGTACATGTAATGCATCTCCATTCAAAACAGGTGGGGTTGTTATAATGCACTTGACAACAGCAAGTGCATTATAAGAGAGAGAGAAAGCAGGAGAGAGCGAGACATAGCGGGAACGAGACAGAGCGAGACAGAGCGAGTGAGAGAG